>NW_013665715.1:876384-878603 GCF_000517525.1 Limulus polyphemus
GAATCCTTTCTCTTACTTCGCGCGTCTGCAGTTTTCAGATAATGCTAAAATAAATAGACTAAGAATTAATCATGATATAGAAAAATCGCGTGTCAATTTTCACTCGGAAGATATAACTTTTTTTTTCAAAGCAAAATAACAGTTACAAATAGATGTTTTAAACGCAAAAAATTACTGCAATTTTTCTTTTGTATAATATAAGGCATTTCATGTCGAATCGTGACAAATCACATTAATTTTCATACAGATTTTTAAATTTTATAACTATTAGATTTGTTTATTGTTGTCATAGCCAAATATGCTATGAAATATATTGTTATTCATTTCACGTGCGTAAATGACAGAAAGCTGTTCATGTGAAATATGTATAGAGTTTAAAGGAAGATAACGTGCACTGACCGTTCCAAATAATAATGATTGATTTTATGTCAAAACTTTATAGAACCTTCATCAGTTACTCAGTGTCTAATGACCGTTTAGTGATGCTATCAGGTGGGGTAAACTTTGTTCAGAAAGCTTATAATGAAAACAACAAGAAAATTACTATTTGTATTAAGATGATAAAGATGATTTGATTAGCAAATATACTCATAACTCATGTTTATAAAGAATATTAGCATATCTATACCTTTCCATCTCTTATAGTAAATTGTAAAATCCTCCAATTACTCCATTACTATAGCATTGGCGATAATAGTGGTAGTTTACTTGATCAATCGACAAGTACCACTACCCTTAGAAAGCTTGAATGCCTTAACAAAGTGCCATACTGTGACTCCAAATCTCTTACTTAAAAAGCTATTTTGTGTCATAACGTTTTTACTGGCAAGCTGCAAATAAAAATCAAACTTCAAACCCAATTTATTTATTTATTAGGCTTCCAGTCCTGTAAAAAATGATATCATTTACAGTATATCTTACACGTGTTTTTTTTTCTTATAATTATGTCTTTGCAGACAGATATATTGTTTTTTTTATTGTTTCTTCTTCTTCCAAACACTTTTCAATCGACCGTCATTCCTTGATTTATTGGCAGATTGACTTGAAACTTGGTAGGGTTATACCTTGGTCCACTACGGTACGCTCAGAAACATTATAATTTTTAAAAACATCCAGGCATTTCTATTAAGAATTTATATGGTTAAAGGTCAAAAAACCCCAAAAATCCAAATTCTGGGCTCCTGTGCGGTCATATTTACAGCAATAAAGATGAAAATTGACACAAATATAAATTTTCAGGTGATCAACATGTTGACGTACGAAAAGTTGAGTTTACTCATTTTGAATCATTTTAGAGGATCAGAGCTCATTAAAGAGCACAATATGAAGGGGGTTGTCCGTTACTCGACCATAATGGGAGGTATAAATGTCACAAAAAGCTTTCTGGCAATTATTTCGCTGTATTTCGTCCAATTTACATAATATTTAGTCCAAGTATACTTTTTACAGGATCCATTTAATATACATAATGTGGTATATTCCCATTTGTGTTCATTTTAGGAATCATAATGATAGGGGTTTTGGTCAATTATTTAGCCATATTTCAACCAACTTACACGGAATTTGGTGCAAAACTACCCGTTACAGATCCCAAACAGAGATACAGACAGTTTGGAATTTTTGTCTTTTGCTCAGGTTTTCAGCGGGAAAAGCACAATTTGGGGTTTTCGTGAATTATTCATGTACATATCAACCAACTTACGTAGAATTTGGTACAAATATACCTTATTGCAGATCCCAAGTAGTGATATAGATAAATTTCGATTTTTTCTGATGACAAATTGGCAATTTTGGGATTGCGTAGCGGAGACATGTTGCATTCGCCCGCGAATACTTGCCTCTTTAATTTTATTCATTTAATTAAATTAGATACAGTTTGAATATAAAATGTATACATTATTGACACATTTTAAATCTATACCAATTATTTGGCTACCTTACTTTTTTCATCTTCAATATGTCCAAAATATATGCACACATTTTTTATCGTACTCATCACCAAATCGGTTCATCTCAACAACTCCATCTGTCAAATTAAATAGGGTTTCAAATTCGATGACGAGGAACCCACTTTGAGACTAATAATGGTTGGAGACGGCTTGAATGGGTAATGAAGAAAAACTTTAATATAAGTTTAACATAACAGAAAATGTACAACGTTTCGACAAGGGTTTGTCATCATCAGGGACAAGACCTTGTTGAAACGGTGTACATTTTCT
>NW_013665715.1:878613-923136 GCF_000517525.1 Limulus polyphemus
AGAAAATGTACACCGTTTCAACAAGGTCTTGTCCCTGATGATGACAAACCCTTGTCGAAACGTTGTACATTTTCTGTTATGTTAAACTTATATTAAAGTTTTTCTTCATTACCCATTCAAGCCGTCTCCAACCATTAAATAGGGTTTATTTCAGTAAAAACCAATTGTCTATTCTATAATTCTATTAGATTTTTTTTTACTTTTCTTCCTATCTCCTTTCCTAAAGGTCTGTTCATACTTAATAATAGAACTTTCTAGTGTTTTAGACAATTGCAACCGTCTATAATTATTTCGCATTCATCTCTTTTTTTTTTAGCTGCACTAAATGTTGTATTTACTGACTATTGTACTTTCATTGTATTTCAGAATATTTAACTGTTCTGTTGCCTACTCCTGTTGTTAACTAGCATATTTTTCTAATTCTTTTCACATTTACAAAACTCTCTAATATTTCTTCTTATAGAGTTTTAACTCTATTTATCGCTTACTTATACATATATACTTCTATATATACTATATCTAGCACTCTTCCAAATATTCCTATGTTCTTCAATTTTCCACATAACTTCTTCGTATTCACAACATCAACAGTAACATTTAAATATACATAAACAATGCTTACAACTTTACTTTTTTTCCTATTAATGTGTTTTAAAATAGATATACTATATCTCGTGGCATATCCCTTCCGAAATTCTGCTCGGCTTTTCAATATTAATTACTACATCTGAATTTTTTCGCTCGTTCAGAATTGTGGCTTTCATTTTGTACATTATTCTATATCATCCCCACTCTTTCTATCTTTCTGTCAGTTCATTTTTTATTCCTCTAGTATCTATTGGGTAATCCTCTCTAATACAGATTTTAATATCTTTCAAATTCTTACTTTCGTTGAAATTTCTTTCTCTTTTCTTTTCTTGTTCAAATTTGACTGTAACAGGTCTCGACCACTTTCGTTCTCAATATGCCTGAATACTTCCTACTGAAACGAATCCATATGCCTTTTCTAATAATTTTTCAACTTTTATTTCTGACTCTTTATTAGGTTCCTTTCTATCCTCAACAACACTTAATGTACCTTACAGCTGAAACCGTATCCTATATGATACATTGCCAGAGACGATATTATTTGCCATTGTTTACACGTGATTCTTTAATTAAGTCAAAGTAAATCGAAATGCTTCTTGTTGTCGCTGCTAATTTGAAAGTACATTCCTGCCACTGTGATGCTATTTTTTTCTGCTATTCTATCTTGTTAAGACAGACGGCTTTATTTTACATGTTTCATTTTGCATAAGGTTCATTTCTCTAAGAAACATCGTGAATGGAGTAACTTCCTTAATTTCCCACGATGACAATATAGTAGATGGTGCCATTCTTTTGTTATGAGGGAATCCTTACGCATAATATAATCCAACCGAAGATCCTGCTCACTAAGTTGCTAACTGTACGCGAATATCACTGAACTGGATCTTGGGTCAATAACATGAACCGTGAATAATAAAGACAATGTTTTTGTCTTTCTCTAAGATGTAAACATGTGTGTTATTTTGATTTTCAAACGTTTTAAATTTCGTGTATCTCTTAGGAATTTCTCACTACTGAACAATATCGAATTTTAGTTGCATCCCAGTGTGTAAAATTGTTAACAAGCAATTTCTGACTCAACGACAGCAGATATGACAGGACACTTTGTTTGAACCATATCTGGCATTTAGTTTTTGTTTTCTTTCTGAAATATACAGGGATATGCATTATTTTATTTGTAATCTAGAGGTGTACGCCGATCTATAATTAGAAGTTATGAGTGTATTTTTTCAGTAGAATTGGGTGATTATTTACCATAACTTAGAAAATGGTCATGACATTGTTGTAATACATTATCTATGGAACATTCATCGAACATTTTGTGAAACTTGTGAGGTACTGGTGAGACAACAAGCCAGTGGTTTTATGGAGATGGAAATGAGATCGAACTCATAGCTAACCTGCAAATATAAAGAAGCAAAATGTCCGAGGTGTTACAAGTGTAGCAGGTGTATATACGAGTGTGTAACAATCTTTCAAAAAAATTGAATATATCGGTATAGAAAATACCGAAAAACAAATTTTCTCTTTGTGTATGCGCAGCCATAACAAAGTACAGTAAAAACTCGTGGAACTTACCATCTTGTAAACTACTTTGAAACATTTGGCAGATTGTGAAAAGATAAGGCTAACCCAGCTGACCAAAATGTTCTGAAACAAAGCACGTTGTGGTAAGTAGCAGTTCCTAGACCATTATTTTCTGATGTATATAAAACTGCTGCTGTGGCTGAAAGTTTAATTATCTTCCTGTCCGGTGATGTGTCACTTCCTTTAGGATATTACATTCATTCAGAGTCTTTGTTAGAATAACGGAATAATAAAAAAAGATGTTATAATGTGTCGTAAATTTTCCCACTAAACTAAGTGTTAGTCTTAAAAATTACATAAAGAATTTCCAAGAACACTGACTTTAAAAGCACATACTTGAGTTTGATACCAAATGCTTGAAATAAAATACTGGGATACATATACAAGAACAAATGCTCAAAATAATTTGGCATGAAACATTATCACTGGTTTTTTTTTAACGTGAAATGTATCGATACAGAACACTTTAAGTACGTAAGTTTCTATATATTAGTGTTGGATACAAAGTTTCGATAAGCTTTTGTCATCATTGTTTTTCTCTTGAATGTAAACAAGTCATTGTCGTTGGTTTCGCTGCAGATCATAGATGACCTGTATTTTCAAATATATTAATTTAGTAAAATAATTAAATATTGTAAATAATATTTCTTCTTAGTGGTTTCTTTTACGTCTTGGAAACCCCTAGTGATTTTTTTGTTTCCGTTGATAATAAAAACAACAATTTATATTTGACCTTCATTCCCAGCTAGGTCATTCTTGGGATTAACTGCAGAAAGACTACAAGGACGATACTTTGGTACAAGTTAGTCAGTATGTTTTATATCACCTGACTGTTATTGTTATTATTGGTATGATTAACCGTAGTATCAATAGTATTCACAACTATTTCAAACTTTAAATGAGTCATAAAACTAGATCTATATTTTGATATGCACCATTACCGATAGGTATTAGCCTGGGCTTTGTAATGGGTATATACTTTATTTAAACCGTACTGAGAGTTTCAGATTAAAAACGGCACGTTTTTTACATTATGTGTTTGTAAATCACATATGAGCATGATTTTAATACAATATGTTGTATTTGAGTACTTGTGTGTATCTTTTATGATTTAATGTATCACTTAAAATATAAACACATGTAATGCGTTCAATACATAATGAAGTAGTGGAAGGAATAAATAGACGCAAACATACTGTTCAGTGAATGGATTAAAACACGTTTAAACAAAATTCATTTTAAGATATCTGTCCTGAATTGTGACTAGATTGAACACAACACTTGAATATATACGGCCACAAAATTCTACAACAAAAATTTCATGTTACTTCTATGTATGCTATAAAGCAGTTGAGTTTTAACAAAGAGAGTTTATAATCCTTTTCACACTCTCTCTCCCCCTCCCCAGTTTCTCAGCGAGAAGTTTGTTGGTTTATAACGCTAAAACCGGGTTTCGATACCTGTGGGGATCACAGCACAGATAGCCAACTGTATAGCTTTGTTTTAATAACAAAAAAAACCAGATTTTCCAAACGGAGTTCTATTGTAACGAACAGAAATAACCTGATCACAGGCGAGTGATTCCAGTCTAGAAAAAAGTCGGTTTTGTGAGATTTCCAATAGATAGATGACGGGCACACAAATATTCAGGCAGATAGTTATTCTGCTAAAATGCCATTTCACCATCTTACTTGCTCTGATTGTAAATTTCATCCACTTTCTTTAATCTTAAAAATGGTGTTGAATTACACCAGATTTATATAAACTGCCATAGTTTTGCAACTACAGTCATACTGGAAGAAAATAAGTATGACATGCATGAAACACAAAAGAAGGCTGGCGAAGATTTAGGGTGTATAATATTTCATGTATTTTGTGAACGAATATAACATTTACTTCCAAAAACAAAATGTTCCAAACACACCTCAGAAGTATGTTATGAATACTAGTTAAGAAGTAATCCATCAAAACCCATACCCATGTTCCAGAAACATCAAAAACTAAGTGTATATCTGGGAAACCGCTCGCAAAGTCGTAAATCTTCCTTCTAGACGACTCTGACACGATGTCTTAAACGAGCGAAAACCTAAAACTTTTACTTAAAATTCAAAGCTTTGAGCGGTTTTAAAGACAGGGTACTTTTTACTCTAAACTACTATAGAATTGTCCATTCTAAAAAAACATAAATGATTTAAGATTTTGCAACTATCTTTGGAAACAAGCTTTTAATAATGCAGAAACTATAGAGTGAAGTTTCTACTTGAGAACATTTTCAGGTGTTATACTATCTTGTGTGTTTTTTGAAAATAGTGTTTCTAGCACCAAGTATTAGTTTATCTAATGCAAGATATTTTGAAATGTGAAGTTGAATAACATTTGAAATAGACTACAAAGTAGTATATAAAAGGGAAACTTCTTCTATACATTTCAAACGTTGCTACGTCGTACCATGACATATAACTTAACAAAAAAGAAAACTCTTAGTCTGTATAAGTGCAGGCGCATATTACGTATCTTTATAACATAGTCTATGCGAATGATTAAAGTAGAAAACAAAAATGGCATACAAAGGCAATTCATACATACATATCAGGAACCACGATAATGGTTTATAATAGTGGTCGCAAGGAATTTCCCAAAATTCTAATAGAACGTTCAGGCAAAAATGCATCTTAAACAGTAAAGATTCAGTTCAAGCAACATTTTAAAATCTTTACTATTGGCTGCTAAGGCTGTACACATATGAAAATGCACGAAAAAAAACATGCATGATAGCCTTACAAAGAATATAAAATCCGCTCAAAACAGCTCGTTTGTACTTATTATTCTTCCTCTTATTATTATTATTCTCTTGCCAGCGTACAACATAAACGGCTTGGTATTTTGCCTGTAGAACACTAAATAAGGTACTGCGAAGGTCTTAGGGATATTGAAAAGTCAATTAGTTTCTTCTTTATTTTACGTAAGCTAAAAAACGTGATAATTCTAATGTAAACGATGTTATCATTATCTGTTGAAGTTAGATTTCTTCCAAACATATGGTGTTCCTTTAAAACGCTTAAGTACAGGGCGAATTGTGTTTGTTTGAATTTATGCACAAAGCTACACAATGGGCTATCTGTGCTCTGATCATCACGGGTATCGAAACCCGGTTTCAAGCGTTGTAAGTCCGCAGACATACCGCTATGCCACTGGGAGGCTACAGCGTGAAATAGGAATTATTATCCAACAACAAATGAACATTAGATGCTTTGTATACTATACAATCGGTGTCTTTAGGGGGCCAACCCTATATTATGTATGAAGTGAATGATTAAAAAAAATCAATACACGTAATATTAAATTTTATTACACACATTCGTAGAATAATTTCTATGTTTTATTTGAAAAGAATGCTTTTCTGCTGGTAAGGTTTTATACATACTTAGTATATAGTCTAGGCATATATTTGCCCATTCTTATGCATTATATGTAGCGAATTTAGTTACATAGAAATTATAAATGATCACTATAATCTCTAACAAATCTCCAGCTGCAATTTAACATTTTACATCTCGAACTAATGCGATCAAATAGACAATAGCTACAGTAAATCATCATGAACCGTATCAGCTAGCTACTAACTACGCTTATTATCATCACAGTTTATAAAGTTAGCTACCGTACCAAGTAATGCTCTGCACATAGTTGAACATAAAAATCCAGCTAACAAGATAAATAAACAATTGGGAATTTAAAAACCTACAAATAGGGATCGTAAAAAACTAAGCAAGCAAAGCTGGAGATACTTTAGTCATTATTTATCCAAACAACAATTCCCAATTGTTTATTTATATTATATATATATATATGTGTGTGTGTGTGTGTGTGTAGGCGTCGACGTTTCACCAAATCAAGTGTGCTTTTAATTAGGGAAAACTGAAACATTCAAACTAATACTAGATATTAGAAAGAACTATGTTTTTTTAATGCACACATGTTTTTATTGGCTGTACATAGTAAAGCTTCTGCTTATCTTGTTCACAATATTTCGCTAGGTTTACCTGGAATCATCAGGTGAGATGTAAGTACTGAGGCTAATAGAAATTAATTTTAAAAAGTCAAAAGGAATCACGTGAGAATTTATAACAATACTAATCTACAAGCATGTGACTAAGCAATCGCAAACTTAATAAAGTAATTTATCAATGAACTATCAAATTTAGTAATATATAAATAAAGCTATTAGGTTTTAGTCCAAGTATTGAAATTCGTTCGATATACAAAAGAAAGGGGAGCGATGAAAACAGATATAAATGAACACCTTCGTATTTGTCAAGAATAGAGCTATGTTTTTATTAATAGGTCTTCTTTTATTTTTCGTCTATTAATGTTGTCTTCTCTGCTGAGGATTTTTCCTAGGAAGAATCAAAAGAATGATTGTTCCTAGACATGTGTTCAAAAAACATGAAGCTAATAATTTATAAATACTACAGCAGCTTGACTTCCTATCTAAAGCCTACTAAGCTCCGTCTCACACTTTCTATATACTGTATGCTGTATACTGATAAAAATTGATAATAGAGAACGTGCAACTTTCAACCTATCCCAATCGATCCCCAACTTTATTGCACGATATTAGGTGTTATCATTTATGTTATGGCTCACAAATAGCTAAGAAAAATGAGTATTTAATCCAATTATATGCTGTGTACTCTTTCTCTAGAAAACAAGTCAGTGAACCCTGCACCACAAAAAGAGGACCCTTAATCAATATAACTACAGGCATACATATCTCAACATCATGAACTAAATGGAAAGAGGACTTTTAATTCATGTAAAAAGGGTAGGCTCATGCCACATATCTAAAGAGCGCTAACCCAATAAAAAGGTAACATACGAGCAGCTACATGTCACATACACACCGTAAAGGGAATATCCTTAATTAATAAAAGTAAAATACTTTTATATTCTAGCCAGCTGAAGAGAGGGCTCTTAATTTGTATAAATGTAGTCATATATTAGATAAGTATTTAAACTATGAATTTAGATGAAAATACGACAAAATGAGAAAAAGCAATTTATCTCAAAAACACACAAACAGACGCAGAATCTCTAGTTTTAGATTCATCCAAAAATTCTTTTCAACCATGAATGTTTTAATATTCACAGAATATTATTTACCGTGTTCATTTGTCTTTGTTTGTGAATCAGTTACATTTTGCATATATAATTGCAAACATAATTACATAATTGAGAAAGCCTAACATGTTCAGCTTGCACATGACCAGTCAGGAAATTGAGTTTCCTTTCGATTAGTTGAACTCTTTTAAGATAACCTCTATTCACTGTTAGGATCAGTTTATGACGAGTACAAGCTAATTTTACAGTTATTGGATCATATGCGTGCGTAATTTGGGGATTACATTTACATATGTTCAAATATTTTCAATGCTTCATTATCAATGCAATATTATGAAGCTTATGACATTTTTTCAAAACATCTACAAGTATTAAAAAGTTCTTTAAAAATATCATTTATACAAATGGTACTTGTTCTCAACTCTATACGATTAACTTGCTTGTTTCCCAGCTGGCCGTAATATAATTTCCTTTGTAATCTATGTAGACAAACAACTTACATACCGTGATAACATAAGCAATTATATTTACTTAACTATATTGAAGTAGATAACACCAGTGGCACTTCATGCAAGTTAAATAGAAATGTTGTACATTTTATTTCTCTATTTTCCTTTGCTTATGTCTTGATTTGCTTAGTTCGCCTTTTAGATCACTATCTTTTAAGTACACGGCTGTCATCCAACAATAGTAGATACAAGATTACAGCAAATTAAAAGTTCAGCTGAGATTTCAAAACTTTCCTGTTAAATACAAGGTAGTAGAACAAGAGCTCCAAGCTTAATAAAGACCATTTCTTTTTACAAATAAAAATCGAAACTCTAAATGAGGGTATGTGAAAGTTTTAAACAAGTTTAAGAAGGCTTTCAGGTGGAGCTACAGCACGATTCAGAACTCTAGAGAAGAAAAATAAATCTTCAATAAAAGATCGTTAGACGCACGATGATACCTTTGGTCGACACATGAAACGAAGAAGTTTATGACAGCAGCTATTTTTCACGAGGAGGTTTTTGACTCTTTGGCGAAACAGTACTGGAGACTCTTTATCTCCTCTACTATTAGTTGAGATTTCGTATTTGTTATTATCTTTAAAAGTGGCCGGAAACGAACTAATGAAACATCAAAGTTTCTTACTCGCACATGAAGTTATCATCAACGTTCGTTTTTAGCACTATCATTACAGCAAAAAATATAATCCACTATAAGAACAACATCAGCTGATACCTGCATTTTAAAAGTTTCAGTTCTATAGTTCATTTTTGTTATTTTTCCTGGATATATAGTTTGTATTTACATCATAAAAAATAATGAACTAAATTTAATGCTTCATAATAGTGCTTTACTGTGTTTTCAATGACTGTGTGTGGTTTGCTTACATCCCTAAAAATGCGTGTACGCTTCACAAAATACAATGACAAAAATAAACATGACAGTATCTGAAATAGATTACTGCAGGGCAAGTAATTCATCGTGTTACCCATTATTAGTTCTGGATTTATTTGAAATGAAAACTTTTTGCTAAGGTTCTGTTACTTATAACCGTAATATGTATAACATAATGAAAACACTGTTCGCTTCTAGTAAGTTATCATTTTCATTCAAGTATAAAATTGCGCAAAAGTTTTAGCATTTTTCCATTACTTACGAATACCAATCTAAAATGTAGTTTTTAACACCTGTGAAACTTTGTTTAACGTGCAGGTTCCTCAGTGTTTAATAAACGTTTAATTTCGAAAAAACAAAAGCATACTAATCGTCTTTTTATTGGTGTTGGTGTTGCTCATTTGTTTAAATAGGAATTAATGGTTCGGTTGAGAAATAGCATTTCTTTGATACTCTTTGTGACAGAAAGTCTGAACGCTATGACACTAACATTTACTTGTTCCATTGATCACACGTGAATATCTATTTGTTTGTACACCGTAAAGAGAAGAGCAAAAAAAGTAGACTGTTGTTCCCCCTATTGGCTATCAGAGTACTTATTTGATGTGTTTAAGCGTAAAGATCTGTCAGTGAGAGGCAAAACATAAAATGCATGTTAACCCTCCCAAGACATACGAAGAACTAACTTTTTAAAATATTTTTGCACGCTGTAAATAAGTGAACACGTTTGTGCTCTTATTTATTTTTTAAAGTTGCTATAAAAATAAAGCACGCAAATTTGGATTAATGACGTTAATATATACTCAGCATCTACGTTCTCGTTGTAACCTAAAAACCAATAATTTTGACGGCTTTTAAAAAGAAACAAAACAATTGGTAAATTGTTCTTGCATTAAAAGAGCTTTCAACTTTTAACTTGGTATTTTCAAATATTGCCTATAAAACATAAGCAAGCGTAAATCAAATTTTTAGAGGAGGCAGTGGCACAACACCGATTGTAATGATTGTTTAGTGTGTTTAGCAGTTGGCCATGGTCGGACTATCCATTGTACCCAGAGACCCTTGTCCTAAAGGGATCCATAAAAAAATCAAACTGCGTACGTTGTTCATATTATTGCATGAGTGTCTTTATTTTACACTTTCACCAAAAATATTTTAATCGAGTTTTATATTTGAGCTAAGTTTTGCAAAAATCGGTATGTTAACATTTAAAAATCATGATTTTTATAGTTTTTTTTACAATTTTTTACATTGTAATAAGTTTCATTATTCTGATTAAACTTATGATTCTGTCGTTTTATAAATTCGTATTTTAACCTTTTTCGTGAAAAATGTGATTAAGTATCTAGTCGAGAATGCTCAGACCTAGAGAGAATCCATGTAGAATTTGTGACTAATTTTATCGTGTTGAGTTTTCTTGTGAATTCGCTCGTTGATAAATGTCTTAATTTGAAAAGCCTATACTTTCTTAATCCAATATTGGATTAATTTAATCAAAGCATGTTTTAGAAATATTTTGTATTCATGTTAATTATCTATTTTTTATAATTAAAAAGGATGAATTTAATTTACTGAAAATAACGGATTATTATTAGCGATGAGTTACGTGCGGGTAAACGCTGTTCAGTATGAACGCTTGTAACGTAAAAATCATGTCATATATGGTTAATTTGGTTTGAAGGCAAGGAGCTCGGAAACAGTAGGTGCGTTTGAAGGGTGTTTTTTTTTTCATTCCAAAAACGCTGTAATAGACTTGTTATATCTTATTAACAGAGTAAAATGTGGTATTCTAAAATATAGTTTGAGAATAAATCGTATTCAATGAAATAAATAATATTGTTTTATAAAGTGAGGTGTTACAAGGAAGTTCTGAGTTAGTTTACAATAACAAGAGATTACGATTCTTTCCCCATAAACATCTGGAATATCTTTATTGAAGTCCTACTATTATTGTACTTCGGGCACCACAATCAGTGTCAAATAGGACGATAGGGCACCAGCAGATTAAAGAGTCATGGTAATGACTACAGCCAATCTAAAGGAATGGAGTAACGCTGCTGTGATTATAGATATAGGATTGAACTTTTGGTCAAAACTGAAGTATTGTCACAGCCGCTCCAAATGGTGGAATGCAACTATTCTTGTCTATTTGAATTGGTCTGAACACTCATACATCACATTAAAAACAGCAACTACAAATCTGTTTTATATTAAAAATTTATGTGATTATTATTCTTGCTATTTTTCTCCTTCTCCTTCTTGAAGAGGCAGAATGTGTGATAAAATAAACCAACGGGAATCAGAACGAAACAAAGTTTCACTGGTAGATACTAAACTTATCTGTGGTTTGACAAGTGTAACATATATATATATTATTAATTTCCTTTCATTATTGTTTTATCATTTTAATGATGAATTGTATTGCTCCACATAACTACTTGTATAAGACTGACGACTTAATGGAATGTGGACTGATGAAAATTTTGAAAGGATGGAATGGTATAATGGTATAAAACACTGTATCTTATTTCACTGATAGGTGGGTTTCGGATGGAATTTTATGTTTAATTAACTTTAAAATAAGATCTATTAAAACTATTACACATTAGGAATAATAAGCATTCAAAAATGTGGCAGAAACATTTATCGTTTATCATTTTGGTTTTGCACTATCACAGTCAGAATGCTTGAATGGACTAACGCAGAGTTTCAACTTTCAATCGATATCAAAATAAAGCTGATTTACTTCAGACCATAGTTTTAATAAATAAGTAACATATTTAACCCAAACGTCTGAATGCTTTTTATAAAAATCATTTAACATTTTTAAACAAAGTAAAATTATTGCGATTTGTCAACTAGAACTCATAGAAGGGTCAAAAAATAGTTTCATCAACTAAATATCTAGTATATCAACTACTGTTTCATGAGGAGTAAGAGTGAGGGTTCGCTTTGTGATAGGGCTCTGGGTTTCGGATCAGACTAGTTGGGTTCGAATCCATGCGATACTACAAACTGGTTAGCAGCTAAAAAGTTGGGACGGCAACAGATGCTCAGTAAATTTGCAATCAATACAAGTGCAAACATTACGTCTCCATAACATCTGTAAAATAATAGAAGTAAAAATATTGCTTGTCAAAATAAAATGTAATGACATCTGATTAAACTATTTTGCACGTACGGAACAGCTAATTAGAATAGAGGGTTCAGCTATATAAAAAGTGATATACATAATATGACAAACGCTTTAAAGACGTAAAAGCACGTAAGACATCAGGCCAGCAGTTATATAATTATGAATAGTTATTACTGACTCTTGGAGTCTCTAAGCCTAGCTGTTTAGGTCAAGTGTCTCATAAGGTGCTGTTTAGGTTGAAAATACCTACTACCAAAGTTCTTCATATGTAGTTCTGTTAGTTTAATTTCAATATGTTTTGCTTTTGTGGGTGTCGAATCTGGTAAGCGTAAATTTTACAAAAATACAATATTTTTTGTCTCATGACTACAGCTATTTTCTAGCAATTATGTCATTAATTCAAGACAATCACATAGAAATAGACCTTTTAACAAGCCATCGTATTTGACATTCCTAGAAGTCAACATATAAGCATTATTATTTTAATAGTTATAATTAATTATCTAGATTAAGTTGTTACTTAAAAGAATTATAAATTTCATGAAGTTTCGATTTATTGCATGCTGTGATCTCATAAAAGTAAATAAATGAAATTAATGTTTTCCTATCACGCACATAAAATACCTCCAGGTGTGAGATGTGTTCTTTTTTAACACTTTTATAGCGATGCCTGATAGATAAAAATTGAGTTTGTCATAACAGAATATTCTTGAATTCACATTCATATATGTATACCAAATTTTATGCTCATAAACTACGCAATTTTAAACCAATTTTCGAAATATCTTTTAGATTTCCTGGTGATAAGTGGAACCTATCCACAAATAGTTTTGAGATGAAAATGTTCAAATTAAATTCCATACTAAATTAATTCCTTAGTTATCTTAATAATGTGCGGGTTGGCTCTGTGGTAGATCTCTGAACTGGTGATCCTGGTTCGAATTCGTGCTATACCACAAAATAATCGCACACTTTAACCTGTGGTTTTGTTATAACAGTGGCAGTTAATCTCTTAATATAACTGGTGGGTGGTATGGTGGTACTGACTGGCTGTTTTTCCCTCTGTTCAGAAGTTCAAAATTATGGACGGTGGTAGACAATCTTAGTATCTTTGCTTAAATTCAAAGATAAAACAGTAGAAGTATCTCAATGGAACATTTTGTGAAATATTTTTAATAACATTTTTAAACATCTCCTCAGAATCTAATGAAAACTCAACTTTCATAAATTCAGAAGGAATCGTTTTCGAATTATGCCAAGTGTTTACTTTTCACCTTAGTTTCTAGACGTTATCTGAAGGGGTGTCCCAATTCTAAGTTAACTGACATTTGATTAATGAACGCAATTCTTTTATCAATAACTACTGTTCTTGGATAGTTGAATGCGGAAGACATTTTGATTAGAAACGCAAATATTGTCTTATTCTACATATATTTCGATACTATAATCAAAATAATGAACAAAGAAAAAAGAAAAATGTTCAAATCAATTCGTCATCTACCCAATATTTAACGAATAGATTTGATTATTTTCATATAACAACGACTAAGAGTTTTTCGAAAAGTATAATCTTAATCGATAAGGGACATATATATATATATACATACATATAACTTTGTATGTAGCATTGATAACATTGGACCTTCTCAATCCATTCTGATATTAAATATAGGAAAATTAACAAACAAAATCACCAGTGATTTCTCAGTTTTCCAATTCGTAAAAGCCTGTATGTAGGGGAATCGAACACTGGATTTTGTCCATAGATTTGCCGCTGTCCCACCGGGGGACATCAACAATAGACTCATACCAATTTCATGTTTTCAAATACATTTTATCGAAATTTTAATGCTTACATTGTCACATTTATTTATATTTTTAATTGAAACAAAATCACACATTTCAGAAACTTTTCACTCTCAAAAAATAATAATTAAGATTAGAATAAGTGGCACTGACAACTTTAGGATACAGTCTTGATCCAGTATACAAAAATATTTTATTATTTTGATATAAATTCCTCTCAAACTTAACATTTTTGAAATAAATAATACTCGATTTCTAGCTAGTACCTGATACACTACAATTCTGAGTTGGGGAATTCTGAGGTGCAATAATAAAGAAATTATTAACGAGAGAAGCTAGGGTTTCTATGCTCTAAAATTTAACACGTATGTTCTAATAACTGTAAAAACAGTGCAAATTGAAGCTGAAATCTTTAGTAGTATTATTATTATGTCTTAAATGAAAATAGGATCTTATTTTCCATGTAAATTATACAAAGATGCTGTTAAAACAAAGACAGTTCAAATCAAACTTAGAAATTGAAAACAAAATAAATAATTCTAAAATTACACTTTCCAAGATCAATAATATGAACGTACAACTTCCGAGTTTAAGAAAATTCAGAATAAAAACTGTGCAACAATAAATTTTAATGACAAATCCGATTAGAATAATGTACATTGTCACACTTAGGAACAGATAAAATCTGAATAATGTACAACTGAGCATCTCAAAAACAAAAGAAACCAGGATAGTGCGCAGGCATACTATATAAGAATAAATAGGAACCCGAATCGCGTGAACTTTGAGCTTAAGTAATAAAACAACTTGAAATAGAATACAACCTTATAGCTTAATAACAAATAAGAATCTCAGTACTTCAAAAACATATTGACAGCGTAAGAATAAAAGTAGAGATTCATTACAAACATACAGTTTGATAAAATGTAAAAAATTCGAACACTAAAACTTCACAGTTTATGAAGAAAAACACACACAATAATGTACAATATCAAAGTTTAACAACGTGGTGATAACATGAATCGAAATATTTTTTTAGTTCTTATCAAATAAGTTATTTGATCAAATACCCATTAAGGATACAATAAATGTTCATTCTATTTTTTGCCATTTTTTTGTTTTTTACAGAAAAAGAAAACCAACTCTACATTGATTTTAAACACCTTCTTTCACGTTAGAAGCATGCGTAGATACTCTTAAGGGATCGTAGCCACGTGACAGTTCCATGAAATCTCACTGCCGAAAAGGATACAATTCCCCTGCTTAGAGAATCAATACAGAAAATCTCTTAAAACTCGTTATTCTTAGGTTGATGAAGTAAATACTTGAGTCATCCTTTCACTTTAGAAGAAAATAAAGTATATAAAATATATCTTTAAAAAATCAAAACTTCACATGCTAGCCCGAAATATTATTATTTACTTTGTTATGTTTTCCATTGAAAAGGTCTTTTTATAAAAGTTTTTAGATTCCAAAGTCCTTTATTTTATAATTCACAAAATAGAAACTTTACAAATATATGTTATATGATCTGTCATAGGTATATCGCGTTAACTTTCAAATTTCGATATGTTATGACGTTTTTTGTTTTGTTTTTTAAATATAGTTTTGAACTTATATGTATATATAATTAAATTGAACCGTCTGAAAGCCGTGTACATGTGTGTGTATAACCTCCTGCTACGGCGCTGGTCAAAAACTTAAACAGTCTTATGCAAAGATAAGACTAAAATATAATATTGGTTGACTATTAGCATATCTACAAATCTCAGAAAAGTTTGTACCGCCGGTGGGACATTCTTTTTTCTTGTATAATATATAGATGAAAACCTAGATTAACTGTTTCTGCCTGTTCAAAATGTATTCTTGTTTTCCGTGCACGTGACTCTTCATATGTCTTTATTTTAATTGATAATAAAATGTAAGCTATATCATCATCTTGCTTGTAATTGAAATACATCAACTATTTCTTGAGATAATGCATTCATATATACATTAATTGTTAATTATTATAAAACACATTTACAATACAACCTTATGCAGGTTATACTGACTTCGTTATTAGCTTTAAATAAGTATGCGTTTGTGGCCTTTTTAACTTATAATAATAATGAATTTTAGTGCATAAATTCTTCATTATTTACACTTATAAAAAAAAGAGTACACATTTTTTTAAAATTTTCTTACTTGCTCTTCTTTTCGAACTGAAACTGAAAATATCTTACATTCTTCAAACAACTGCTGTCAGGAATCAGTACTTTTACTCCTACATGTTTTTTTCAATGGTGAATGCTTCATAACAGTTCGAACAAACTGGTTGCTTAATAGGAATTTATAACATGTATGTATTAATGCTCATATGGTCAGATTATAATTGGTTTAGGATCTATGAACACATATCAAAGTCTTCAAACGTCAAACACGTAATTGTATCGCAGCAATAAAAAATACATAATGTCATTCAAAAATAATACAGGATTGCAAGCTTACTGAAACCAATCAATGGACCTAAAAATATTAAAAAGGATACATTTTCTGCCATTGGGTAATGCCAACTGACACTTCTAGATAGTCTACAAAGAAGATTAGTTATTAAAGTTTGTTCTATAATGTTCAGTTGTAGAAAGTTTTTTTATTTAAATATACAGGAACTGGGTACTTTATTAGGAACTATGTTTAATAACGGATTGAGCTTCTTTTTGCACCATAACAGCCATTATACGATAAGGTATAGAATCCATAAGGCACATGACGGGTTTTTCCCAAGTTAGTCATTAATAAGGTACACAATTCACGAAGAGAAGTAGGCAGAGGATAGTGATGGGCTATGTCTTTCAAGTTCATCCCACAGATGTTCAGTTGGTTTACAATCTATGCATTGTGGCCATGGGAGATGCTTGAGGTCTCAGTCATGTTATTCAAGCATTGAATGCACAATATTTCTCTGTAGATGGAAGCATTATTGTTATGAAAATAGCTGTCCCCATCAGGGCACACAGAAAAAACATGCCCCAAGTCATGACTCTACCGTCAAAGGCCTAGACAATCGGGAACACAAGAGGGGTGAATCTTCGTGTAACCTTTTCCAAATCTCTCTCTTCTCTCACCTATGCAAAAAAGGTTGAAACGTGATTCATTCAATCGCATCACCTTTCAGCAGTCTTTATTAGGCTGCTGTCTATTCTCTTTTCACAACTCAATCCAGTAGTATATATATATAATGGTCACCTACAACCTAAGTTCATTTGCTGCAATGTTCTTCGCAAGGTATGGCTGGAGATGAGTGTGGATTGTCATGCTCTGAATGTTTGTCATTTGGTGTATTATTTGATAACAATTGCTCTTTACCATCCTATCTAGCAGCCTTTTTTTCCTCTTTATGTTACCAGCTACTATTCCTCTTTGCTGCATACCTTTATTCATGTTTGTCTGTTGCTGATAAACTCGAATAACCAATGTTATGAAGCAGCCTACAAATGGTAGTGTCTTGGCCAATATAGCTTCTGCTGGAAATTCACTCACTTTTTGAATGCTATGATATCTTTACCTTTCCTTGTAACTTTTAGACTAACTGCAAATTCGCCTGTTCCAGTCATTTATAATACTGTGGGGATCATTCGACAAATCATGTGAGCAACGTAATTTGCATTTGCAGGGTAAGGCCTATGTGAATGATCTGTAACTTTACGGGCTTACAAGGTTAAAATCAGAGTTTCGATTCCTCACGTTGGACAGAGTCTTCATAACTTAGCTTTGCACTAAGAAAACAACAACAGCAAACTTGCACTTTATAATTTACATAATATTCAGTTCAAGCAGACACAATAGATATCCTGCTTTATTTGACATCTTATAAATGATATTACAACTGAAAGTATGCACTAAATTCTTCAAGATCACGTGACATTTTAACGTCATGTTTGTGTTTGCTGTTAACTATAAAACGATACAATGGGCTATCTGTGCTCTTCCCACCGCTGTTATCAAAACCCGATTTTTATCATTATAAGTCCGCCGATTTATTGACTGGTGCCTTATAAGTGCAGCTCAACCAACACGTTAGCTCCTGGTATGGGAGACTGTGGATTAGTAGGCATAATTATAAGGTAACAGAAATTTATATTTTTAACATTATAGTTCTAAAAATTTAATTATTAGAATGTCAAATCATCTGGTAATAATAACTATTCTAAAATTCAAGAGTGATAAGCATTATGTAGTATTTCTATTTTTCGTTAACTTTTTAACATGCAACAAAATATTTTCTTGCAGATGTAGTCTCCCCCCCCCCCTCAGTGGCTCAGCGATTAGTCTTAAGGCTTATAACGCTATAAACTGCATTTCGATACCCGTAGTGGGCACAGCACATAAAACCTGTTATGTTTAGCGACGAACAAGGAACGAAGAAACACGTTTAACGATACGTATTTAATCTTTCTAACAAAGCTAATACCGTAAGTTGTTAGAAAAGATACTTCAGTAGCACGTGTAACAATGCACTTCATTCAACCGTTAATATTTTTCTGTGCGTGAGGCAGCAACTACTATTTGGTTAAACGGGATTGTAAACTTTAGCTTTTTTCTACCAGTTTAGAGGGTAAAAACTCTTTGAGATTAATAAATATGCCCATATTAGGACCTATTCAGGCAACAGTTACACATTCAAAAGGCTTTGATGATACCAACGCCATTTTATTCCAAGTAGTCGATTAAAAAGGCTTATGAAATAAACAATATCATTTATCACCATACCCACACACAAATAGAATATTATGCGTCTAGCTTATAACAGGATATTAGAAAATGTATTGAAGAGTGTTTACTGGAACAAATATCTAAAGTTAATCATAAACGATTAGAATAAAAACTAATTTCTGTAGTGCATATTATTGTATAGAAGAGTCTTTAATACTAGAAATAAACGACACTAAATTGTTGTTTTTATTTAATTAGACATTCAACATTGTGCTTTACAGCTTCTTCAGTACAAAGCTTCAGTTACGGTTTGTGTTTCAGTGGACCGCTCCTGAAGAAGCTGTAAATCGAAACGTTGAATGTGCAATTAAAGAATTAATTATCAATTATTGATTAGAATAAAAATGTTTATTTTTAGACACAAAGAAGTCGTAACATTGTTAAATCATTTTTATTTAAAAAAACTGAATAACACAACATTAAGAATTACACAGTGTAAAGATTTTAACAACTCTATTGGGTCTCTTTCCTGATGATGTCTGTGACATACCGAAACATGTAGAAGTTTTATAGATAAGGCCTGGTGGCTTCATAAAATTTTTGAGGTCTTTACATTGTGTAATGTTTAGTGTTGACCAATCGGATTTTTCAATAAGCGTTGTTAAAGACCGGTTCCAAATTAATTTTAATATTATATAATCTTACAACAAAGATAGATTTTAAATTTACGCAAAGTAAAAAAATTTTCTCTAGTTTAATTTTTCAGTATATCGAGCTCTGACATCACCAACGCATATATTAATACTTCAGAGACTCAACTGAAGGGTTAAAGTGCATAACAAACTAATTCTTTTCATTATTATTGCCAAAATAAAATAACTTAGCGACGATGTTGTTCAGCTGTTGTTTTCTAAAATAAGAAAATTTACGTTGTAGAGGAAGCACAACCAACAAAAAAGCAAAACATAGGTCACTTATAAACAAATAAAAAGTAAGAGAGAAATTAAAATAAAAGTATAGTTTATTTCATTTAGAAACCATTCGTATTGGAGTTCCATAAAAACAAGGCATTAAACCATCACTAAGATAACAAACCAGAAAGTGACTAACCTACAAAATTGTTCATCTTTACTTTTTGTTTCAGTCGAGGTAACTCTACAAATACTTTATCAGTGACGTCAGTTTAAACTCAGATCCGTGATATGTGTTCCTGAGCAGTACACGATGTCATCACTTAGTCGTAATAACTAATAATAATTAAAAACATCATAATTATAGTGTAAACGATGTTATTATTATTACCCCTTGAAATTAGCCTTTTTACAGAAATGTGGTGTTTCTTTAGAAAGCTTACGTACAGGGTGAAACAAGAATTACCAGTCAATAATAGATATTAGACGACTGTTGCATGTAGAATACTCAGTGCTTTGTAAACTGTGCAATCGGTGTCTTTAGGGAGCCAATCCTATGTATGAAGTGAACGTGTAAAGAACATCAATGCACATAATATTAAATTTTACCACACACATTCATATAATACACTAACTTTCAGTTAGGGGAAAAAACGTCACAAAACATTTTGTAAATGTAAAATGATGTAAGGATGGCAGTGTCAAAAAGAACGGAAACATGAATATAGTGATGATACAATTACATATAGATCATCCCTTCATGACTTTCAATATTAAAATTTAATGTTACGCTGTAAAATGCATACTCGACTTTAATATTACAGCAGTTGGAAGTTATATATTCTTGACTGTTGGTACGTAGTTTGTTTATCATAATATCATGGTTATGTCAAGGTAGACATCAATGTAGTGTAACTAAAAACCTAGGACTTGTGTACAAGGAAACCAAGTTGAGTCAAAACATGTTTTGATAAATACAAATGATTACAGACTTGAATTGACCGACCTCGTAACCACTTTGTACTAGTGCATTTTACGGTGTAACATTAAATTATAATATTGAAAGTCATGTAGGGATGGTCTATGTATATCTGTGTCATCCATATATTCTTGCTTACATTGTTTTGGCACTGCCATTCCTACATTATTTTACATTTACAAAATGTTTTTATTACTTATTGACGCTAATATTGCGTTAATACAAAAAATGTCCCTGTCCGCAATGCAACATTCTCTTATATAAGGAGACAATTCCTAAACTGTGCTCATAGTCGGAAATAATAGCTGCTGTTGTTTATTAGCGCAAACGCTACATGATCGTCTATCAGCGCTCTGTTCACCGCGGGGACTCGAACCCCAGATTTGTGTGTTGTAATTTCGTAAAATTACCGCTGACTTACGGGGGTCTTCGGCTATAGTCACATTCACGCCTTGAACAAATCGAAAGCCTTCTCTTTAGTATTAAGACAAAAGCCAATATTGGATGTAGTGTTCGTGTAACGGGAGAGATGCCCCCCAGTGGCACAGCGGTATGTCTGCGGACTTACGACGATAGAATCCGGGTTTCGATACCCGTGGTGGGCAGAGCACAGATAGCCCATTGTGTAGCTTTGTGCTTTATTACAAACAAACAGTAACGGGAGAGGGTATTTTCACCTAGCGACTGATATTAAAATTAAATAAGGCGTGTAAGTGCAAATTTCATTGAGATTTATAAACCTTGATTTATCACTGGTCCTCAGTATTGATCGACGTTTTGTTCAATTTTATCATATACAAACAGAAGTCGTTAATGTTTGAGGCACTCGACTCGCAATCTGAGGGTCACGGGTTCTAGTTCCGTCCCCAATATGTTCGCCTTTTTGAGCGTGAGAGCATTATAATGTAACAGTCAATCCCACCATTCGTTGGTAAATAATATCCTAAGGGTTGGCAGTAGGTGGCGTGACTAGCTATCTTCTCTCTAGTGTCATTTTAAAATTAGGGACAGCTAGAATAAATAGTCCTCGAGCAGCTTTGCGCGAAATTCTAAACAAACAAACAACCTAAATTTAAAAAGCTATATGAAAATATAACCAAAGTGAATAAAACTAATGCATGGAGTATTTATTCCTAGGAGAAGCTGTAATAGCGAAATATTTCAGTAAAAAAATGTGTTCTGGAGTACTGTGGTCGGCTTTTTCTAAATTATATGCAAGACATAATAAAAATATAATGAAATTATATAGTTCATTCCTTTCTTGGTCGTTTGTTTTGTCTATGTGTGCTGTTGTTTTTATAATTTAAAGATAGTGTTTGTTTGTTTGCTCTTTGGTTCAAGTTTGTGCAAAGGTACTCGAGGGATATCTGTGCCAGCTGTCCCTAATTTTGAAGTGATAGACTAAAGGGAAAACAGCTAATCAACACCACCTACCAACCAAAGTAGAATTGACCATCACATTATAACTTCCCCACGACTGAAAGGGAGAACATGTTCGGTGACGGTAATCGAGCTTATTACCCTCAGGTTGAGAGTCGAGTGCCCTAATCACTAGACTTATAGGTAATGTTTAATACACATTATTCATCACTATACGATATGAATAGGAATGATTTTCTTCTAAAAGACTAGTTAGTCAAATAAAAAAATGCTTGAGAAATATTTTGCAAAAAAAAATATTTATTTTAAGAAATTACGAAATAATTAATAAACGTATTTTGTCTAGAATGGAATACTTTAGCGATCAAAACATCATATATCCCTCCGTGATTTAAAATTTTAATACTAAATATGTGTTTTTGCAAATAGTGATGATTTGTAACTACGCAGCTGAATAGATTCTAGTATAATATAATACGTAGGCTTCTCCTTATTGCCTTGATGATGAGCATCATACCTCACTTTGCATTCATAATTTTGGTATTTCTAAAATCATCTTTCAGCTAAATTTCGAGTTGACGTAGGTACAATTCACTTAATAGAAAGCTAGCTAGCTCTGTGTAACTGATCACACGCCGATTACAGGTCGAGTTTGAGTTTTTTACCGCTGAAGTTATATAATGTCTTCGTAAAAGTACTAATGTCCTATGTGAATCTACTGAAGTTAAATGATTTATAATGTTCGAAATTTATAAATGTTCCTGGTCAAATATCCAAAGTGTCCCGATTAATAAGCATTAATCATAGTTATAGCATACGAAGTTTATAGCACACCAATTACACCAACCCAATAATAGTAATTGTTTTTTTTTTGCGAATCGTGTTGGTTATATTTATAGGCGTGTGGAGAGTTTCTCGAAATTTCAGTTTTACGTAACAATACTAACGCTAACACTAGCATTTACGTACACACATACATTGTTGGTTCTTACACTCGAGAATCTTCTACAACTTTAGAGAATAGACGGAAGTTTCGCAATACAGATTTAACAGCATGAGTTATGTACGTTTCTAAATATAAATCAATATAAACAAACATCGATATTAAAATAAATATATAATAATAAATTGGTCACACAACTTTCTAGCTTTAAATAACTTAAAAAATTGCAGAACTTTAACATTTTCATTCTTATTAACTTTTAATACATGTCAATCTTTTTAAAGTTTAGATGTTTAATTCGTAGCCTTGTAAGTTACTCCTCATAGTATATCCAGCACACGGATCGATTGTTTAAGAAAATATTAAATAACTAGAAAACTTGAAATGTCCTAACCAATTTCCTGTTGACGTGACATGATCATTTCAAGTTTACTAAGATCAGCTTTAAAAGAGATTTCTCAATGACAACTTGCAACTAAACAGCACACACGTTTACGTAAATAAACATTTAGCTCTGAAGAGCATACTTCTGTTTCAATAAAGGAACGTAAGTCGATAAAACATTCATCACTTCAAGACAAACAAGAAGATTGAATACATAAAAATATTCTAATGTTCGCAATTCCATATGATTTTTAAACATTTTACTACATACTCAAGGCGTTTAATATGATGATGAGTTTCTGAAAAAAAAATATGAGGTTTAAGTTCATTTTCTGTCTCTTAATACAGAATTCTTCAAAACTGTAGTTCAATATCAGTAGTTATTTTGGAACTTTGGTAACGGTAGTTACGTCACCTCCCGAGGGCATAAGGGGCGGAACATTTAATTAACAATAACAGCCAATTATAGTATAATTATAGATTAAAGAAATAACAGATAATTATACCAATTATTGACAATAATTGAAGAAAATTATAGTTTAAAAAGAACGAGGTCATAAAGCATAATTATAGCTTAAAGAAACAAGAATTGTATAAGTATGGGTATGTACATGTATATATAAGTGTGTAAAATTAATGTACAAACATACTTACAGTCATGGGTTATGAGTGTATACTTTATGGTGAATATTTTGAAAATGTACAATGATGTGATCATCATACCCATGCAAATAATTTTGTTGAGTGTCCTATTTGATTCATTTATGGAGATGTGTTGTATTTATGCAGTCATTTGATTAAACATTTAGATATTCCCCAATTATTATGTGACGCCAATTATTGACAATAATTACATCATGGTTCTGAGTTTTGTATGAATCAATCATATCTAATTATAGTATGCAATGACATATTCTCACGATGTGATGCCAATTATTGACAATAATTACAGCATGGTTCTGAGTTTTGTATGAATCAATCATATCTAATTATAGCGCATAATGACATATTCTCATGACATATACCAATTATTGACAGTATTGTAGATAATTATAGTTTAAAAACAAAATGGTCATAAAGCATAATTACAGTTTATAGAAACAACAGCTGTGTATGTAATGACAATAGTGGAAAATAACTATAGAGTTAAAGCCAGACATGGTGTTTTCAACTCCTGTTTAAGATGTATAAAAATATTTGTATAGGAGCTTACATTCATTCTATATACAATCTGGGTGGACCAATAATAGATGGTAATTATAGGTTTGGTTTTATGAACCCACCATATCTAATTATAGCGTAAAGAAACAACAGTTGTGTTAAGATTCTTCAAATGACCTTCACTGTATGTAAGTACATGTTAACAAAAAATGTCACGTGTTTTATAAAGTATACCTTTAGGCATTTAAACGTACTATAAAAAGTTTTAATGTCAGTTTATATTCATTTTGGCTACTGAGAGAGAGAGTAATCACACAGTATGGAATACAGACAGAATTCTCGGGGAATGAAACATCCATCCAACGATATTGAAGTTGGGGTAAGTGTTTTTCTATTAGTGTTAACAAATAACTATATTAATTTCAATGTATTTGATTCAATAATTCGACACTTCTTTTCTTTAACATATATCTATTAAACACCCTCGAGCAAATTAATTTAATGTCATGAAAATTTTGAAACATGTTAAAAAATCCAAAAAAAGCCTATGGCCTTTAACATAACTTTCAAAGAAAACTCATACGAACAGCTTTCCATGAATATTCTAAATTCATTTAATGATTACATACAGAATATACTGGACGAGACCACCCAACATCTATTTAGAAGACAAGGTTGTGTTTTCACCCAATATGGTCCTGTCCAATTCCCGAAAAAGCTGATCAGGGTAAACAATGTTTAATATTAGGTAGACGTTGGCATGTGATCACTAATATTAAGGCTGATCATTTGATAACACAGTCAGTGTTAACAATAAAGAATTGCAACAATTTCTTCTGTGCCAAGGCCATTATTCTAGGTTGGGCACACCTCAGAAAACCATCTAATTATAGATGTATTAGTAGTCAATAAAGATCACTATTTAAACCCATGACTAGTGATATCCACAATTCACGTAATATTCCAAGTGATCCTTGTGGAATAGAAGAGATAACAATGTTTGAGCATCACTTAAAAGTTCAAATACACGTTGTATCTTTCGATAATTTCAATAGAATTATCTATAAAGGATTGTCGTATCCCTAAAATATTTTCCTTTCATTTCATGATGACCATTTCGATGTTATTACATCAAGGAAGAGTTTCCTTGGTGTTTCATATTGCTCTTCTGATTGTGATAAGGGATTCAGTAACTTAACCAGGCATTATTGTGCAAGTTATTGTTACATTAATGACTGCATAAACAATTAATCCTTCGTTTGTGCAGATTGTAACAGATTTTGTAAATCAATAGACTGTTATAACAAACATAAAACTAAAAATGAAAATCATACAGTTTTATCTTGTGACAATTTTTTTCAGCATAAAATATGTTTCCTTATTATTGACAAAACAAAACATTGTCCTGATTTTCACAGTTGCAGCGAAATACATTGTGTAGGGTGTAAAAAAATTGTTATACCCTATGGTCATCTGTGTTTCTTTCAGGAGAAAAAATTAAAGATTCATCTAAAATGTATATATATATATATTTTATTTTGAGACTGATCAAGAAACGGGAACTCATAAAGTGAATTACTGTGTAGTCCACGAGTTTGTATAGTGAATATCATAATTCTCTAAACCTTTTCACTTAGCCAAGCTACAGAGAGGATATTTTCCTCATCTGTTTAATACAAAGTTAAACAAAAAGTATCGAGGCCCTGTACCCGATATGAGCTTCTATTCACCAGACACCATGGTAACACCTCTAAGAGAGAGAAATTTCTGGAATGGCAACGAGAACACAGACGAAGGGTAGATTCAAAACGAGATATACCTGTAAGATTTATCTTCTCTTGATAGATGTGCTGTTAAAATATATTATACCTAAAGCTGTATCTTTTTAAAAATTGAAAGATGTATAATTCCAAAAAATTCTTTTACATGATGATAAAATGTGAAAAATCACACATTACTAATGTGTTTGTTAAAATATATTCATTATTTATTTTATTATTTTACATCATTAGGTATTGTCGAGCTGATGTTGGTATATCCATTAGTGCTGTCTGCAGTTCAGGGCTTAGTTTCTCGCCGCCTGCAATATTGACCGTTTCAATAGCATGACTACTGCTTCTATACATATGACTATATATAGAAGCAAGTTTATACCATCAAATTCTATAGCTCTTGTACCTAACCACGGATAAAATACATCTAACAACTATAGTCAAGTAAGTATATAGTCTGAAGGTGTTAATAGTCAACATACACTTAATGGTATTGAGGATAAAATCATAAAATATAATGTTAACAGCTCTACAGAGGAAGAGTCAATGCTACAAGATTTTTCTATGATATAAAGGAGGGAGAAAAGATCAAGTATGTTGACCTTACATCTCTATAGCCATGGACGAACAAATATTGTGCGTACAAAATTAGACAAAGTTATTTTGGCTTTGTAAAGTGTAAAACGTAGAGTTTAATCCAGACAGAAAGTAAGTTGCAAAACCATGTCTGAACTCTTTCTGTGGTCGTGAAGTATGTTCAAGGACAAATCCCAACTTACCTATGTAACTTCTGTTAAACAGTATTACTCATTATTAATGAATGATAACATAAAGATTATAAAAGATGTTACACTAGTTAATGACGAAGTTATTGCTCTTCAATGGAGATACAAGCACGAATATCTACCTCAGAAAGATCAAACAAATATCTTTCCGGTGTCTCTTATCATGGCTCACACTTATCTGCTGGCCTGGCATGGCCAGGTGGTTAGGGCACTCGACTCGCAATCTGTGAGTCGCGGATTCGAATCCCCGTCCCACCAAACAGGCTCGCCCTTTCAGCCGTGGGGGCGTTATAATGTGACGGTCAATCCTACTATTCGTTGGTAAAAGAGTAGCCCGAGAGTTGGCGGTGAGTGGTGATGACTAGCTGCCTTCCCTCTAGTCTTACAGTGCAAAATTAGGGACGGCTAGTGCAGATAGCCCTCGTGTAGCTTTGCGCGAAATTCAGAAACAAACAAACAAACACACTTATCTGAAATTGTACTATGCACTGGATACGTTAGGTCCATCTGTGTTGTAGTATACAATATATATACAGTGTTCTGTATATTTCAGACAGAACTAATGGTCCACCTCTAGGTGATTATCTTAGTGAATTTACATACAGTCTCGTGGGTCAGTGGTGGAACAAAGAACTATGGACACTTACATGAAGATAGAATGTCCTATTGTAAAATTAGAGGTTTAACTATCAATTTCATCAAAAGTGAGAAGTTAAACTTCTCATGAATGAAGAGCAAAATCTTAGATATTTTTGGTCCTTCTCAGCATGCTATTACAATAACGAATGATATGAAAAGCTATTTATTATTAACGAACCAGAAAGTAAAAAATGTCATCCCATTTACCCCAAAAACATATCTTATCCGATCTTAGCACCCTACCACATGGTTATTAAATTGTTTATTTTACTTTATGAGATGCTGGTCCTGTGTATACAAAACAAATCATATTGAATATAATATCCATTTAACGAAATACTGTTTGTTTTCACCCATTCCTCGTTCATTTATTATTTCGTCAACAGCATAAATGTCGTTGGGGGACTCAATAGCACATTGTAATTCAGATTGGTAAAATGTTCCATCTACTTTTTCTCTGAGATAATCCTGCAGTTTGTACACTATGAGATTTCTCTCCAATCTCTTGTGAATTGTGAATATTTCATCTGTCCACCCAGGTAGTTTCTTCATTCTCTATTTTCTCACGTTGATGTAGATCTGAATGACAAACATATTTCTTCATCTCACAATCTCTATGCCTATAAGGCATACATAGAAACACTACTGAGTTATAAAGGAGAGGCCAAGAGAAATCGCCTGACTACATCTATGTGGGTAAAGTACACAGTTTCTAGTTTTGATAATCTCAACTTTAAAGATGGAGATAATTATGAAATACGAGACTGAGACATAGAGATACCAGAAGTAGTCAATCTGTGAAAATGATTCGTCATTTACGTTTGGATATCTTTTTGCAAAACATTCTCTTGCGGATTGGTGTTATTTTAAAACTATGCCTCGTACGAAGTAGAATGCGTTTTATATTATGTCGAGTGATAATTCGAGTTTCCAGGCTGTTCTACAACACGTTTCTATCTTCGTTAGAAAGGTCAAAATCAGTCTGTCACTCATTCTGTCGCATGTGAAAGCTTTTCAGAAGGGAACTGCTAAATGTCCTTTGAAATATATTCCTATCGCCCTGGGTATCCTTTACTGTGCATGACACATTCAAAATTTTATTAAACTACTTTTTAATTTATGCTATACCAATTAGAATAGCATAAAATCTTACCCAATAACCCATATTTAAATAGTATATAAGTTTCAAGTTCTTAATTCTACAAGGCAATATTTTTTAAAATCCTGAATTTCCACCAATGTGACCCACGTGACACATTTTCTCTTAGCATGTCATCATCTCTATTTTATCCACCACCTCTCAAAAAAGTACGAAATTAAACGCAAATTACTATCTATAAAATCATTATTGCTCAGGCAAACCATAATTTTTATAGTCTTCAATTTTGTTTTGTTCAGAGCTATCCAATAGAAAATCAGACCCTTCATGCCACACCCACCTGTCACATCCTCTTTTTCAGAATTCGTTGATAGTTCTCTCTAACGTTTCATTATATATTACCTATAACCAATAGAAAGTTAAGGTTTTCATCTATCAAATAGCATATTGTATAACATTATGTTCTAAACATAATATAGTTAATTTTACTCACGGTAGAATATTTGTTGGCGTGGGAAAGTTAACGACTAACTTGGATGAATTTTTAACGGTTCTCATTGCACAGTTAGAAAGACAGATAAATTTTGAGAGTTAGGGTAATTTGTCTAAGTTTTGCATGTTATTAGTATATATTCTTTGGTGCATTATTTAATTAGATAAAAATGATTAAGTGCATAACTGTCATTACTATAAGCAATCAGACTTAACTGTCGTTGACAATCGATGGCAAGAAAAACGAAGATTCGGTAAGTATTTTATTTCTTGTTCTTCATATATATTCTATATCTATTATAATAAAAGTAACTAAAATCTAAAAAATATGGATCTTTTTAAGTTACTTAAGACCACATTAGGTAAAATAAGTAATAATAATAATAATATAATTAAAATGGTTCACAAGGCATCCACGCGAGCAGCTTGTGGGTAATGTAATTCAATATCATAACATGAGCTGCAAGTTCCCTGAGTGAGTTACAACTTATAATGGCGCGGATAGTAGTTAGGCACTGTTCAAAGGGCAATAAAACAATAAAATTTAATCATAAGTAGATGTATACTGTTACGAACTTAGAGCTAATTAGGATAAACGAATGGAGTTTCATGTTACAATTTCAAGCCATTCTAGAAAGAAAAAAAAGGTAGTTTAGGTTTATTTCGATTTTTTTAAAGTGCATTGAGGAGGTTTTAGGCATGAGGAAAAGTATTTTAATTTTAACATGAAAATTACTTTGCACACGGAATATTCAAAACAAATACTCAATATATTAATGGACACATCTCTATTTTCGTTTATTAAAAATACTTCACAAAAAAGTATAATTTTTTGTATGTGAAAGACTTGTAATGTTAACTGAAAGACTGCCAAATTTCGTGAAGATATACACACTATATTGAGAGTTATAAGTATTAAATCCACAAAGACTTTAAACGAGTACAAATAGGTCACGTGTTCGGTCAAACTGACCGAGCCTGTATTGAGAGAGATATACAGAGCAAATCTTTTTCAGTTCCTCAGGCAAACTTGCAGGCATCTATCAATAATGCATTTTTAAGTCAAGTGCCTACACATCTGGTTATAGGATGTGTTGATAATGGTGCTTTTAATGGATCTTGGAAGAAAAACCTTATAATTTCAAATGTTACTATATCAACTTTTGGCAATCAATGTGGATGGAAATTAGATTCCCACTTGACCCTTACAACCCGATTTTGATGTAGATTTGTATGCACAAGGCTATGAAAGATTTTTAGTGGAATGGGAAAACAGATTCAAGATCAAGAAATCGATATAGGATATGATGAATACTCGGGAGAATACACACTCTTTGTCTTTGACCTTACACCCAATTTATCTGTGAGTGATTCGCACTTTAACTTCGTGAAACAGGAAAATTTATGCATTGAGATATGATTAGTCAACACCATAAATGTTCTTGTCTGTGCAGAATATCAGTCTAACTTAGAAACTGATCAGTCTAAAAACATCACCATTGATATCTAAAAGTAATGAACACTGTAGAGATTTATTCTATACTCGCAAAATATTTGTGTTTACGAAATAACCTGGGAGATGTGTTTGCCAGTGATCAGCTACCTAAACATGTAGACAAGCAACTTTACATTGTCACCCTGGATTCGAGTCATACACCTGAAAGTCACTGGGTCTTATCTGCTTTGGTTGAAATGGGAAAGGAGAATATTTTGATTCCCTAGGTCTGTCTTCACATAATCAGAACATAAAAAAATCATCAAAAAGAACTGCTGGATGTAGACTTACAATAAGTAAGTTGTGCAAGGACCTTATTCGACAGTGTGTGTCCAATATTGTATATATTATGGCTATTACAGATGTAGACACGTATCTGAATAAAAATTATTATTTATATTTCGATCTCATAAAAATATTAATGATATGTTTCTTCATAACTTTGTTACAAGGCGATTTAATATAAAATTGTCTTTACTAAATAAACCTTTATATGTAGATCAAATATCAAAATCATTATTGTACTAAGATTTAATAAATGTTTTAAAACTGAAAATATTGTCATAGTAATACACATCAACTAGTTTATGTAGAATATATTAATCTTCTTAAATCATAATAACCTTAGTTGTAGATGACGTGACCATACAAAACGAATCCCATTTTAAAAAAAATTCATTGGTCATAATGATATAGATAACAATTACTCAGTCTTATGCATTTAACCTTTTTTCAGAAGAAATCAGATAGCTCTTGAATAAATTCACCATTTTCAAGAGAATCAATGGGATTCAAATTTTTTAAATCATTTATGTTTCTAAGTTTTTGTATGACAGGGGATATACATTCAGTAAAAACTGAATTAATAGATTTTAATATTATCATTAATGGAATTTGATGTAGTTTTTGATTAAATTTGTTTCCATTGATTTAAATATGAATCAATAAAAAAACACCTGATACCATTCAAACTCTTTTAATGTTATGAGACTTGATAGATAATTATTATATTGGGTTGTAAGAACAACAGACACATACAACATAATAATGCATTTACGATGATCCAGGCCATAGTCCTCACTGGATTTCATATGTAGAGCTGTAGTAACTGATGGTATCAGTCCTTTAAATTCTTGCCATTCAACATGTGCAAATGTTACACCTTCTTTATATAACATGCTATTTTCATAGTCTCTATATTTACAAATATGTATCTTCACTTAATCATTAAGTAGAACAATCACAATACTGGCATCATATCAAGAGAATATGTCATTACCACCTATAATTAGATATGACTGATTTATACAAAACTCGAAACATGCTATAGTTATTGTCAATAATTGGTGTAATGTAATGAGAATCTGTCATTACATACTATAATTATATATAGTTAATTAATGTGAAACTCGAACTATGCCTATAATTATTGTCAATAATTAACGTAATTATCTGTTATTTCTTTAATCTATAATTATACTCCAATTGGCTGTTATTGTTAATTGACTCTTATGCCCTCTTATGTCCTCGGGTTGTGACGTCACTTCCGTTACCAGAGTCCCATAATAACTACTATTGTCTAGTTTTGTAGGATTATCTGAGAAATGATAAAGTTACTCATTACTAAGTTAATACTGCAAGAATAAAATAAGTGTTTAAAAATAACCTGTCATAATATGTTAAGCTTTTAGTTTCTGGCCTATGTTTTTTCTTATTTAGAATTTTTGCGCCAAGCCATCTACACATAGGTTTTTCTAATTTTGAATAGATAGATTAAAGGTATGGCAGCTAGTTAATAGCACTTACCGCCAGTTTTTTGGACTAGTCATCTCTGACCTAATAGTGAGATTGAAAAAAATACTCTTATAGTGCACCCGACTTCCAAAGTACGGAGCGCGTTTTTGTAGCGAAATATGAGCCTCCAGTTTCACATTCCATTTCTGTCATTTATAGAAAGATACACATTCAACCACTAAAATATATATGTATGTATATATATTTAAAAGGAAACATTTATACTTTTTGATATCGTTCGACGGAATAAATCTCTAGTTTATATGATAGAATGTTTCCATTAAGGTTTAGTGAAGTTAAGGCATTGATCAGATTATAAATAATGCTAGGCTAGTTAAATTGGAAAAAAAAGGCAACAAAAAAAGATTAATAACTGTTGGTAACTACAGATAATATTACAAAGAAGTCTACTAGAACAACTACTACTGAGAACTAGTTGTTTCGTACAATTGCCCGAAACGTTATATGTCAACAATTTGTAAATATAAGTGTTTTATACTCTATTCTTTTCAGAATTTGTAGAGCTTACTGAAAAGATCTAAACATTTTGGCAATAAAGTTAGAAAGAAAAACGGCCTTTACTCTCCAGATAATAATAAAACACTTTTTATTTCGGCCTGAATAAAATTGCTGAAATAAAAAGTTTTTTACTGTCATTTGGAAAGGAAAGGTCGTTCTATTTCAAATTTATTACCAAAATGTTTTGTACTTTACTATCGCTTTGGTGAATTTTTCAAACTTATCTGGTTTTAAACTTAATTTTATGATGCGTATCATTTTTGTTTTTTCAACATGAAAACTAATACTACTAGTAACAGTATAATATATGATTATTAATTAGTCTTGTGTTGTAACTCGTGAACTATAATATTAGACACACTTATTTTGTTAGTTTGTCTTGACTCCCACAATTATTGCATCGTTGTTGGACAGAGCTTTTGGTTATTATGTTAAAGAAGCACAAACACTTAAAGAGCCCAATAAATTGTGATTATCACAGCTACAGAAATATTTTCGAATTGATCTCCATATGTGTCGTTCAGTTCAGCAGTTCTAGCTTATGAATAAAGCTTGGTGGAGGGGGATCTCTAACCTTTTACTTCAAGTGCCTCATAAGGAGTCGTTCAGGTTGAGAATATAAAATAACAAAGTTTTTCTTGTGTGTTTCTATCAGTTGAATCTAAAAGAAAACAAACACAAATATATACGAGCTTTGCTTTTGTAGGGTTGACTATGATAAACGTAATTTTTACAAAAGTATTTTTACTGTAATATATAGCAAAACATTTTACAATATATTTTAAAAATTATGTAGTTAGTTCGAGTAATTCACATATCGATAGGCTTTTCATGATTGACGTTTCAGGAGGTCAACATATAAACTTCATTGTTTTAAATATTATAATTAAGTATTTAACTAAATGTACTTTATGTTACTCAGTCATAACATAAAACATTTATAGCGTACACTAATTTTCGATTTATGGCGCTCTATGATGTCATAAAAATGAACAAATGAACTTAATGTTTTTTATTTCGTATACATAAAATATCTCAAGTTGTAAAACGTATTCTTCTTTTTTGCGTTTTTAGCAATGGCTGATGAAAACAAGTTTATTTTTTAATAAAAAATGTATTCTTAGATTTTTGTTCAAAAACACTTTACGAATTATTTTTAGGACTCTTGGTTACAGATGTAACTTTTCAACAAATATTTTTGACATGCAAATACTAAACGTTAGATTCCATACTAAAAACATTCCTTAGTTATCATAATTGAACATTTTTCTGGAAATTATTAATGAAATCTCCTTTAGAATCTAATGAAAATTCAAATTCCACGAAATCAGATGAAGTGAATCTCAACTTATGCCAAATGTCTATCTCATGGCTTTGGTATAACTGGACATCGACTATATGTTATCTGAAATGATGATCCATTTCTATCTTAAGTGTTATTAATTAGTTTAATGACTGCATTTCTTATAAAAACTACTGTACCTCTTGAATATTTATCAATGGGAGATTATACCACTAGAAACACAAAAGTTGTCTTATATCAACACTTTAAAAGGATAAAAATGTTGAAATCAATTTTTCACCTACCGAAGAGATAACGAATACATTTGGTTAGTTTCATACAACGATTAATTTTTCAAAAAGTATATCTTAGGCTATATGTAGCATTGAGAACGTTGATCCTTGTAAGTTTGTCACCTACCGAAGAGATAACGAATACATTTGGTTAGTTTCATACAACGATTATTTTTTTAAAAAGTATATCTTAAGCTATATGTAGCATTGAGAACGTTGATCCTCGTAAGTTTGTCATCTACCGAAGAGATAACGAATACATTTGGTTAGTTTCATACAACGATTAAAAAATATATCTTAAGCTATATGTAGCATCGAGAACGTTGATCCTCGTAAGTTTGTCATCTACCGAAGAGATAACGAATACATTTGGTTAGTTTCATACAACGATTAAAAAGTATATCTTAAGCTATATGTAGCATTGAGAACGTTGATCCTCGTAAGTTTGTCATCTACCGAAGAGATAACGAATACATTTGGTTAGTTTCATACAACGATTAAAAAGTATATCTTAAGCTATATATAGCATTGAGAACGTTGATCCTCGTAAGTTTGTCATCTACCGAAGAGATAACAAATACATTTGGTTAGTTTCATACAACGATTAAAAAGTATATCTTAACCTATGTATAGCATTGAGAACGTTGGTCCTTGTAAGTTTGTCATCTACCGAAGAGATAACGAATACATTTGGTTAGTTTCATACAACGATTAAAAAGTATATCTTAAGCTATATATAGCATTGAGAACGTTGATCCTTCTAAGTTTTAGTCTCACATTAAAGAAAGGAACATTAGCCAACAAAATTATCGCTGCTGCTTATTAATTTTCCAATTCGCAAAACCTATTTGTTCCCTGACTGTCCTTGCCAGCTCTGCATTTCGGAGCTGACGAATATTGTTCGAATCCGTGCTAAATATTCTTTGCACTGTAAGCTGTGGGTGCATTATAACATTAAAAGTCAATATCTTAGTATAGATGGTGAGCGAGCATATAACAGAAAAGCCAATCATATAAGAAATTAAGTAATGAGTTCCCTGTGTAGCGAAGAAAGTTTTACTTCTACATTATAGAAAAAAATAAAAATCTTGGAAAAAAGCGAAGTCATTGGGTAAGAAGAGAACAGTTTCAAGATCATTTTGATATGAAAGCAAAGGATCTAAGCATCAGCGCATCTGTTTTCCCTTGGGCGACTTCTTGTTTAGACCAGTTTTCCATATTCTGTAAAATATGTATCATATAGAAGTATATTTCTAACTAAAACTCTATACCTTTGAGTGAATATAGATGGTATCTTGGAAGATTTAGATTTGTACATGGGCCGAATGAAACACATTGGTTCGTGTGCAGGACTCTGGATCCGAGGTTCCCTGCTTCGCATCCCCTTAAAGATAAAAATAAAATAGCTCTTTGGGCCATGGGTCCGTTATAAGAGTGGCAGTCAAATCTCATTAGAGTGATTTTAACTAGTTGCCTTTCCTATAGTTTATTATTTCAAAATTAGCTCAGATATCCCTCAAGTAGGTTTATGAAATTCAACAAAACAAACAAACGTAATTTGCACATACCACGAAAAAAAATTTGTTAGATGGTATTTTAAACAAGTTTTCACAACATGAACGATAAGTAAGCTAGTCGTGTAGAAAATAAAGAAAAAAAAAACATTTGAGCCAGGCAGTTATCATACATATAACATGTTTCTGAACCAAGAACAAAAATTAAGTAGACGAAATTTAATAAATGATTGTTGGATCAGTTTAAACGACATTCAACAGAACAGTTGGAAAAAATAGTTTTTATCATGAAATTATACAAAAAGAAATTTAACAAAATCTAAATAGCAAAAATTATTTACGTCTGTAATAATTATATTGGAAAACTAAAGATCATTCATACATTCATGATGTCAGAAAAACATGTAAGTTCAAGAAGTCTTAATGTAAAACGATAAAAACCCTATAACCCAAGCGATTTCAAAAAGTCCACCTTTAGAAAGCGCTCGGGTTATAGGATCATTCATACATGTTATTTATTAATCAGAAACTAAAAATTATTCACACACGTGTTATCTTCAGATTGTAAAAATTAAAGATCATTTACACATTTATCTCTAGTATGGGAAACTACAGACCATTCACACGTTATATTTAGGTCGAAAAACTAAAAATCATTTCAAACATGGTATCTTTAAATTAAAAAAGAAAAGGTGATTTTCAAAAGTTATATTTAAACCAGAAACCTTGTTAAACCAATGAATCCAATTAATGGTTATGAAGTTTCAACTGGGTATAAAAATTAAAAACAATTAAAATGCAATTTTCTTGTGACTGAATTAGTTTCATTTGCATTACATTAGTTCGACCTTGCTGGCGTTGGTTTATGCCAATATTGAACTCATAATAAAGTAGACGGAGAATTAAAAGCTTGATATAAATATACCATGTACAAAGAAACTAATGTTTAGGTCCTACCTGTAGAGTTGTGGTGCCCTTGTAAGTGAGAAGTTTACATCATGTATCAGGAATTACTGTAGAAATGTCGTGTTCTGTCTCACATTAATATTACATTATACATCAAGAAATGCTAAAAACCCTTTTATTCCGTACTAGAGGAGCGAGTTGCATTACGTAGCAGAGATTACTATGAAATGACCTCAATATTGAAAATGATTACAGGATGTAGTAGAGATTACTATGAAATGTCCTTAATATTGGAAATGATTACAAGATGTAGCAGAGATTACTATGAAATGTCCTTAATATTGGAAATGATTACAAGATGTAGCAGAGATTACTATGAAATTTCCTTAGTATTGGAAATGATTACAAGATGTAGCAGGAATTACTATAAAATGTCCTTAATATTGGAAATGATTACAGGATGTAGCAGAGATTACTATGAAATTTCCTTAGTATTGAAAATGATTACAAGATGTAGCAGGAATTACTATAAAATGTCCTTAATATCGGAAATGATTACAGGATGTAGCAGAGATTACTATGAAATGTCCTTAATATTGGAAATGATTACAGGATGTAGCAGGGATTGCTGTGAAGTGTCCATTTTATACAAAATGATTACAGGATGTAGCAGAGATTACTATGAAATTTCCTTAATATTGGAAATGATTACAGGATGTAGCAGGGATTGCTATGAAGTGTTCATTTTATACGAAATGGTTACATGATTTAGCAGAGACGCTATGAAAGCTCTATTTATTGGAAATTGTAACATGATGTAGCAGGAATTGCTACTAAATGTTTGTTTACAGGAAATGGTAACATGAATTTAGCAGGAATTGCTACTGAATGCTTGTTTAAAGTAAATGGTAACATGATGTAGCAGGAGTTGCTAAGAAATGTTTGTTTAAAGGAAATTGTTTCTTGATGTAGCAGGGATTGATATGAAATTTCCTTGTTATAGAAAATTGTTATAAGATGTAGCAGGGATTGCTCTTAAGTGTCCATGCTATAGGAAATGGTTACACGACTTAGCGGGGATTGCTATGAAATGTCCTTGTTATAAGAAATAGTTAGGTGGTGTAACAAGAATTGCTATGAAACGTGTATTCTATATAAAATGGTTACATGATTTAGCAGAGATTGCTGTTAAATGTTCGTTTATAGGAAATGGTTACATGATGTAGTGTTCGTACTCTGGTAGAAAAGAGAGAGCTACGTGATTAAGCTGGAATTTCTATGGAGCTTTCGCGATCTAATATAGGAGAGGATTACATGGTGCAGCAATAATCCCCACAAAATTGGTGTGCCTTTGCGAAGACAGAGTTAGGGTTATAAAAATTAATGTAAAGCAGTTTTACCTTTGAAACTTCTTGGAGGAGGGCCAGTTTAAGTTACATTCTAGAATATCATTGTTACTACAAATTCACTGAAATTGACAAAAATATTTCAATTTTTGGTAGGTTTTGGTTTATTTGAAGTTAAGCCCAAAGCTACACAATGGGCTATCTGTGCTCTGCCCTATAATGGGTATCGAAACCCGGTTTCTAACGTTGTAAGTCCGCATACCGCTGTGCCACTGGGGGGCTAGAGAGAGAAAGAGGAGAGAACAAGTTTCATATGTTTCGATGAACGTCATCCATTCTTGTAACAGGAGTATTTTTTTTCCCGCCACGGTTAATTATTTGTGTCGGCACTCGTACCTTTCTGCTTATATAAAATAAGAAAGCTGGTATTTGACCGTGGAGTAATCTTGAATATTTCACAACGACGCTCAGTTTGAACAATTATGAAGGTTATTTAAGTTTCAGCCCCATGAAATAGAACACACACTCAACTCGCAAAGAATCGCTTTCCTTAAGTACTCCACGTATTTATCGAATAATAATATCAACTCGTACTTGTCTGTTTGAGTTTCTTACTATCTCCGTATATTAAAGAACATGATTTCAGGAAGCTATTGATAGATTTATCATCTCTAGGTATCCCATAAAGATGAACAGTGATATTTCCAAAGTTTAATTCTAAATTAAACCATTGGCCGATTTTATTTGTCTACGTTGATGCTAAGATAAACATGCGAATTTTCCTTAAGATAAAATAAAGTCAGAAAATAAAACCGCTTTAAAATGTTTTATTTATCCTTACTGTAAGGCAGTGTTTCCTAAAGTGAGAGCCGTGAAGCTTTTTCTGGGGTGGCCGCCAATAAATGGGCCGAAAACAAAGATGCTGTTTTTTGCCAGCCACTATAAGCAGGTATTTTCTTTGTGTTAACTATCAACAGGTGTTCTTTTTCTTTCAACCAATACGAGTAGTGTTTTTCTATTGTGTCAGCCACTATCAGCAGTTTTCTATGTCAGTATTAGCTTTGTTCTTTTGTAGTCAGTACCATCAATGTTCCTTTTTCTGTTTGTTTGTTTCAGCTACTATTAGTACCGCTCTTGCTGTGTGAGCTAATACTGGTGTTCTTTTTTATGTCAGCCAGTACCATCAATATCCTTCTTTTTTATGTCAGCCAGTACTAGCAGTGTTCTTTTTTATGTCAGCCAGTACTAGCAGTGTTCTTTTTTGTATCAGCCAGTATTAGTATTAGTAATGTTCATTTTTGGGCCAACCAGTACTAATGAGTTTCTTTTTCATGTCAGCCAATATACGTGTTATGAACTCATGTCAGTCAGCCCTAGAAGTGTTTTTTTGTGTATGTGTCAGCCAGTACTATTTTTATTCTTTTTTTCATATCAGTCAGTAACAGCAGTATTTTTTGTGTCAGCTATTATCAGCAAAGTTCTTTTTTGGCGTAAGCCAGTACCAACAGTGTTCTTTTTTTCGAGTCAGCCAATACTAGCGGTGTTCTTAATTTATTGTTTGTTTGCCGAAGTTTCGCGCAAAGCTACTCCAGGGCTAGGTATCCCTTGTTTTGAAGTGACGAACTAGAGGCATCTAGCCAACATCTCTCACTTCCCACTCTGGAATGACCGTTACAATATTCTACTTTCAACTCTTCAATGCTTCCATTTTCATGTGTTCTGTTTTTTTCATTTTCAACTGTTCAGTAATTCCAATTTCATCTGTTCAATGATTTCAACTCTTTCTAGTGTTTAGTAGTTCCAAGTTCATGTCTTCAGTGGTTTCATTCTCATCTGTTCAGTGATTCCAATTCAGTGTATTCAGGGGTTCTAGTTTCATTACTTCAGTAATTCCAATTTCAATTACTGCATCTTCATCTGTTCAATAACTCCAGTTTAATGTGTTCAGTGATTCCACTTTTAATTGTTCAATGATTTCAATTTCATGTCTTCTACTTTCACCTGTTCAGTTATTCAAAGTTCGTATGTTCTTTCATGTATTCAATGATTCCATTTCTAATTGTTCAGTGGTTGCTCTTGTTATTATTTAGAATTATCATTTGTAATTGATAGTAGTTCCACTTTTAACCTATTTTATGTTACCACTTCGTAATTCTCAGGCGTTTTATTTCCAACTCAGTTATTACACTTCAAAATGTTCACCAGTTCTGCTTTTAACTAGTTAATCGCCCAAGTATACAACCGTTTGACGACTAAACTTCCAGTTTATCTTTTCTAGCACATTGATGTTTGTACTATCTCTCCATGTGTTCAGTGAAATTTTCTATAAGCTCTGTAATTTCACATCTAGATAGCTTTGGTTTCTTAGTATTATGAATGTTGTTGTTTTTTTAACACGGCTCTAGCATTTAGAAGAATAGCATTGAAGCAAATATTCAGTTAACTAATTTCTTCCTTTTATACTACTAGAAACAACAATAACAGGGAATTAGTAACGTAATAAGAAAATATATTAGCTCTCATTAGGGTAACAACATTTTTATCGTGTCTAACTGAGAATGAAGCTTCGAGTATTATCAGCTTTCATTAGCCAAACTAGGTCGATCATAAAAATGGCCAACCAATCTAACTTTATGTGTCGTTACACGTGGAAAAATAAAATATGCCATCCCCCGTATAATATTGATAAGTATTATTTATTAACCGTATAAAAACATAATAACACATTTTTTTTTTTTTACAATATGGGTTTAGATAAGTTGTTTTTCGCTTGTTTATCTCCTTGGTTATTGGTTTTTCGTATGCAGATAAACAAAACTTAATGATTTGTTTTCCAGAGTTGTATGTTTAAGTTTTGGATAAAAACTCGTTAACGTTTCTAATAATGACTATGAAATGTTGATTGATGTATCAATGACATCACAGTATCGTAAACGACATAATAAGAAATACTTTCGAAATAATTACTTTTCTGTAAAAGTTTCTATCCTCTTATTTACCGTAGCACAGATAGTCTATTGTGTTGCTTTGCGCTACAACAAAACAACAACAACAACAACAAATTTTTGCCGTTGAAATCAACTAACGCTGTCTTGAGAGAAAACTAATTTGACTTCTAATCAGAACAAGCAACCTGCGTACACTCGGACTAAAAATAATCCGGGTAATGGGTATAGCTAATTGAATATACTGTACTTACGTTCTTACCTAAAATTTTTAGAATTAAATGTCTCGATGTTAGCGACATTTGCGGCCGTAATCCTAATAATATCGCACAAGGTTCGGCCAGCTTAGGAGATTCAGGTTATTTCTTAATCTATACACCAAGCTAGCGGTACTAAATTGTCTTTATGATAAAAATATAGTAATGAAAAAATAAACATTATAATAAATATATTAATAAAAGTAACAGTAAAGAAAATACAGAGTATACCTTACTGAACACATAAGCAACCGTTATTTGGTTCATACACTATCGTATAAACTTAATGTTCCTTGAAAAACTAGAGAGCAATAAACACCAAACCTTTACAAAATTCTCCCTAACAACGTTTTGTGGCCAATAAAGCCCATTCGATAGCTCCGACAATATAATTTTATAGAAGCTTGACAACTGAGGTAAAGGATAGATCACATATCTTCATCATGTTAGCCGGTACAGGACTTAAGCTCTGTTGTGGTCAATAAAGCCCATTCGTTGTAATTTTATAGAAGCTTGACAACTGAGGTAAAGGATAGATCACATATCTTCATCATGTTAGCTGGTACAGGACTTAAGCTCCGTTGTGGTCAATAAAGCCCATTCGTTGTAATTTTATAGAACCTTGACAACTGAGGTAAAGGATAGATCACATATCTTCATCATGTTAGCTGGTACAGGACTTAAGCTCCGTTGTGGTCAATAAAGCCCATTCGTTGTAATTTTATAGAAGCTTGACAACTGAGGTAAAGGATAGATCACATATCTTCATCATGTTAGCCGGTACAGGACTTAAGCTCTGTTGCTGGAAGCTATCCTGATAGGAAGTGCAAGCACTGTTTGTAATCTAGAGTTCTGGTGAGCGACTACACTTGTGATTATGGATAATATGCAAGTTAATATAAATATAGCAATTCAATTAATTTCCAAAGCCAAGTTAAAGATCAACTTCAGTGTAATGTAATTGTTAAGAACGCTGTCGGTAAGCATGACTGAACAAGAACAATTAGCTAATTAGATTTGTTTTCACCTTCTGTTAAAGCAACGTAAGATTTTGTGTTTTTCTTTGTAAGATCTAAAGAACTAGTTTGTTGATGTTCAGATCAAATAAAGAGAAAAATTACAATTTAAAGAAATCATCAAGTTACATCATTATTTCTTTATGATTTAAAAAGAAAAAAAGGGAAAGAAATAATTTATGTGTTGGATTTTTAAAAGACCATGTAAACGAAAAATAGGACTAAAAAATGTTTTACTTTGCTATTAATACTACCAATAATAGCGTTAAATTCAAATAAATAATTACGAAAGAAAGCAATATGACGAAAAAACTAGAATTCATGAAAACAGCCTGTAACATTCATGTTTAAAGTTAGGCTACTCTTTTACTAACGAATAGTGGAATTCACCGTAACATTATAACGCCCCACGGCTGAAAAGCGAGCATGTTTGGTGGGACGGGATTCGAACGCGAGACCCTCAGATTGCGAGTCATGCCGGGCGAGTTGATTATGTAGAAAAAAAAAATAGAAGATAGACGGAATCTTGGTTAGATTCGATGACATTGCGTATAAAATTATCACTTTGGAACAAGAAACAAAGAAAGAAATGAACGAGAGAAGGAAAAGATTTTAACATTTAGTTTTAAAATGTTTATCCAAAATTATCCCAGTAGCACAGCGGTATGTCTGCGGACTTACAACGCTAGAAACCGGGTTTCGATACCCGTGGTGGGCAGAGCACAGATAGCCCATTGTTTAGCTTTGTGCTTAATTACAAACTTAAATCCAGTTCAAATAATTTACCAAAATTGTATCTCATATGGTAATGTAGCTTCATAAAATGTGTCACTTCCTCATCAATCCCCAAATTGCAGTCTTCCAAACTCATTTATGTTGATAAGAAACAAATAAGAAAACTAATAAATCGTTTGTCGTCAAAGTCTTTCTATCTATTGGCGCTCTGCGTTTGTTACGCTTCATATCCCACTTAGTACACGAGTTTTGTTAGGTTGTTTGTGCTATCTATGTTGTGCCTATCGTAAATATTGAAACTCGATTTTTTAGCGTTATAAGCCAACAGATTTACCGCTAAACTACAAGGGCACCATTTTAGTAGCTACTGTTGTTATAAACCTTACTGTTTTTGTTGGTTTTTTTTTTTTACACAGAACTACACATTAGGTCATCTGCGCTCTGTCCACCACAAGTAATTGAGCCCCTCGTTTTAGCAATGCTACTCTGTAAACTTACCGGTAAACTAATATAAAACTTAACAACATCGAAATATTAGATACACTTGTTGAAACATTACTCTAAAAGAATATGATATGTAATGAATTATTCACTCGAATTTATCACTACACAACATGGCTAATTTAGAAGACAAGACTTTCCCTGTAAGTAGTGATATTTTCTTCTCACCAAAAACCTGTCTCGGACTACTGAGGTATCCGATTTCTGAGCAATACCTCTACTTTAAAGATCAAAGTTCATCAGAAATGAATATTTTCAGAAACAAATTAGAATTCACTGAAAACCTAAAAATCCTAGAAGCTAAAACAACTATTAATGACTGATATTATACAGACGAAAACAGAGCCTTTTGAAATGTACGACGAAGTATCATGTGTACGTATGAAACTGAGTAAGCAAAACCGTATTCGGAAAACTAAGGCACTTTGTTTCAAATAATGACGAACAGTAGAAATATAACTTCAACCATGTGAACAAAGAAACTTAAGAGATAACCAGACAACACAACTCAAAGCTTGTGAGAAAAGACGAAACTCATGAAACGTTGTTTTACATTTATAATAAACATACGTTTTCTAGTTAGAAGTTATTGATTACGAATAAAGGAAGCCTCAGATCCATTAGTTATCATTTACGCTTTTCAAAATCGTTTATAAAACTTGACGTATTAACAAAAGTTTGTTTTTATGTTCTGAAACAAAGACCTCGTTAAATTGTATTCCTGAACAATATCTTTCTTGGTTAAAACCCTGAGCGAAGATCTTGTTGATTTATGCAATTCAATAAACACACTGTTGACTATCCCTTCTGAATAAAGACTCTGTTGAATTATATTGGAGTAACCAAATGGGTAACATTGAGAAAAGAAGAGAGAGGCAGGTACAGAGTCTCTTACTTGACTCGATGAGATTAGAGAATGGGCTTTATATTTTATAACCTTCGACTTGTGAGCTTTTTACTTTAGTACATTTATCGAAGTATCGAAAACAGTTTGATTAATTGTTTGTTTGTTTGTTTTTGAATTTCGCGCAAAGCTACATAAGGGCTATCTGCGCTAGC
>NW_013665715.1:924046-927090 GCF_000517525.1 Limulus polyphemus
ATTTTTGGTAGGTTTTGGTTTATTTGAAGTTAAGCCCAAAGCTACACAATGGGCTATCTTTGCTCTGCCCACCACGGGTATCGAAACCCGGTTTCTAGCGTTGTAAGTCCGCAGACATACCGCTGTGCTACTGGGGGATATTTTTGGTAATACGTAATACGTAATTGCTGCTGTCGTCGTAAAGCTTCAATTTACTGTTGTTAAACCAATCTTGTTAATCAAACTAGCTTGTTCATAGAAACATAATATCGGCCTGTGACATATCGTCAGATTAAAATGAATACATTATATTTCCCCAGAGTACAATATGCAACGTTCTTCACCAAGTTCATTTCTTGTTTTAGTCTATTAGCAATGCCAACGCACGTGATATGCAAACAAGAAGCGTTAAGGATGGGTTTTATGTGCATTCTGTGACATAAATTATAGACATGCACTAGCCGGAGTGTCATATAACTGCACGCTTAAACAGTTATGATCAATTATTAGCTGAATTTTTATATCAGTTTATTTAATTCTTTACTATACTTGACCATATACATACGTCAACTTAAACTAACTAAGAGTGTTATATGTGGTTCAGTGCTCGTATAAAGTTTGAGAGAAATAATCCATATGGCCTGAACGTAAAAAAGGGGGTTTTCAGAACTTTATGTATTCTCTGCTTCGTGCAAAGGCTATGCCTTCCATTTGTTAGATTGATGATATAACAAAGTCCTAACTCAGTTGCTGAGAATAGACAAGAAAATACTTGTTTTTTTGTCTTTTGCTTCGGATGTTTGCGCAAAACTACACAAGAACTGTATGCATCAGCCGTTCCTAATTTTGAACCGACAGACTAAAGAGAAGATAACTATTCAACACATCTTCCACCATCTTCACCTCCTCTAATAGTATAGTGGAATTTGACCATCACTATTATAACGAACTCACTGTCCCAAAGTTAGGAGCGTAATTTTGAGACAACAATATGTGAACCGTGAATCTTTGGATTCACAGTCGGCCACACTAACAAATAGGCCACGTCCAATCCAAGACAAGAAGAAACCCGTTTACCATTTGAATTATTTTCATGCAGTTGTTCTTTACGAGTGTCAAAAACACAATACATATATTAGATCATAGGTTATGGTTACCCGATGTGTATTTCGTAGCGTTGACATTACTACTTAATTTATAATATATTGTTTTTTCTCAGCACGTTTTAAACACAATGTCCCCGGTGGCTCAGTGTGAGCTGGAGAGCTAAAATCCGGGAGTCGATTCCTGTGATGAGCACAGCGCAAATAACCCAACGTACAGCTTTGCGCTTAAAACAAAACCAAAAACCCTGTAAAGAAAGCAATAGGATCCACCTTATAAAAGGTATATCCAATCTGGTTTAAAATACTTGAAAACTTAAGACGCTCGAAAGAGAGCAACCTTTATGGTTTTAAGTGCGGAATAGCTTCTTTACAGAAAAAAAAAATCCGTTGAAAGCCTTTATGCTTCAGTCGCAGTGGACCGAGTGCAGAAATGTCTTATCAAATAGTTCTGTTTTCTAATATCTTTCATAAACAATCGAAAAGTGATGAACCAGACTATTGTTACTTTTTCACCTTGTTGAATATCTTTGACATTTTCCAATATTTAACAATGTAAGTAACGCCTGTATGTCACTGTTAAAAATTGACTGATAAAATTAGTGTGAAAAAAACCGTCAGCTGATTTTCCAGCAGTGACCGTAAAATGATATAACTGTAATTAACCATATTTTAAAAATACAATTTCATTGTAAACGTTCTGTGCAAAAGTGCCACTAACTGTCATTTGGAAAACCAGTTACCAGCTTATATTATTTAGAGTTATTTTACATTATTGTTCACACATTACTATAGTGTTATCCAAATGTCATATACTATGCGATAATGACTTACACATTATTAATATATTTCCTATATCACATTATAGCAACATTATCTCTAGGTGCTATTTGAGTTTTTCCTGAGCTATGTTATTTTTATCTACTGGTTTTTGAAGAAAAAGAAAACAATAATAAATTATCAACTAATTAAAATTAGGAACTTTTATACTTACTTCTATAAATATTGGGTCCAAGGCATGCATCAACTAGATAGAGATCTGATAAAATGTAACATTTCTGTAACCATTCAGACATATCCAGGAAAACACACATACGTTAATTATAAGAGTACCTCTGAATAAATTCCAAAACATTTGCAAAAATAAAGGTCTTGATATCCAGAGTATTTTTAATTAACAAAATACAATGGTTGTATTTAAATACAGATTCCTCTGAAAAAAATTAATGCGATAAATTCAATAATTTCTAATAAACAATTTTCAAGTACAAATGCTAATTTTATTCCAGTAATTTATAACATTCTTTATCATCAACTTAGTTACTAGGGTTAAAGAAACTTATATAAACAAAACAACAGGGTTAAATGTTCAATAAATAACTTGTTAAAAAAATTCTATCCAAGGAATTAACAACACACGTTTACGCTCGAAAGTATATGGCTAATTAGAAATTGAAAAATTATTACAATAATGCTATATATGAATAACTAATACATAACTGAATTGAATCCTGTAAACAAATCAACCTCACCTATAACAATTATAACAGAAGTAATAGGTAGTTCATTAACTTTTAATACTTCAGATATGGTCTAAAAAAAAGAAAGAATTTTTACTATAAAAATGGATCAAAATAGACAAAAAGCCATTTGTTTTTGTGTTTTTTGTAAAAGAATCAATAAAACTACCACACTATACTATAGAAACCAAATTATGCATTCTTGGCAAATATTTGATTAGTGATAAAAAGAATGAAACTTTATTTTTTCAGTAGTCAAACCAGCTTTCTATTTGTAACTATTAATTTCTTTCGATTAAGTTTGGTTTGAATTTCGCGCAAAGCTACACCAGGGCTATCTGCGCTAGCCGTTCCTAATTTAGCAGGGCAAGATTAGAGAGAAGGCAGCTAGTCATCACCACCCATCGCCAACTCTTGGGCTACTCTTTTACCAACAAATAGT
>NW_013665715.1:927100-942398 GCF_000517525.1 Limulus polyphemus
GTTTGGTGGGATGGGGATTCGAACCCGCGACCCTCAGATTGCGAGTCGAACGCCCTAACCACCTGGCCATGCCGGGCCACTTCGACTAACTACTGCTTATTTTCTTATTTTTAAAACCACTACCAAAGGATTCTGCTTTTATTTATTCTTTAAAAAATTATAAACTTTTAGTCTTCTCAAATATTCGTATACACTTTTTGTCTGAATCAATCAAACAAATGACATAATTACTAAACAACAGGGATCAGATTCTTCTTAATTTGTAATTACGTAGACAAACTTCCGTTTGTTCTTCAAACCACGCATTCAGGAAGTGAAATAACCCAATCTTTGGGGAATTGTTTGAAATACTTTTTTTTTGCTTCATTAATAAGTTTTAGCTGTTCCAAAACATTTGTTTTCTTTTTTCATTTTGAGACATGTATAAATCATTTTTGAGCTTTTAACATGAAATGCATAAGTCAACGTGTCTTTCAATGCAATTCTTCGTCAATTGTTTAAAATGATCCAAAATCCAATTTTCTTCGAATAAAAATGACCAGCTGTATTTTAATGTTACAAAATCAAGATTATGATGTATTTCACGTTTTTGACTTCCATAGTTCCAGTTCATTCCAATGATTTCTTTGATGTTCGTCACGTAACCACTCTTTGCACTCTCATCTTTATTTTCTGGATATTCAGAAGGCTGTCATTCAATGAAACAATATGGATATTGCTTTATGAATTTTTTCTAAGTGGAAAATCAACATTTTCAGTACTGTTTCTGACTACTATAGTAAAGGAGAAACTTTTTTGTACGTTTCTTTTGCTTCACGATTGAATGATATAATAATAAGCACTCCACCAATTTCATCTCGTAATGATAATGGATACCTGAACACAATTTTTTGTGCTATTTTTTCAAGGTATTTCTTTGAAGGATGTGGCGTTCCTTTCATTATTTTACCCAAAATCCGGGTTTCAATACCCGTAGTGGGCAGTGCAGAGATAGCCCATTGTGTAGCTTTGTGCTTAATTACAAACAAACAGAGAAACAATTACCCAAAATAATTATTATTACAGCAGGGCGCTGATCTTCGTGCTGTGATCTCAAACTTTTTTGTAGTTATTTATAAATGAGGATGGAAACAATGACGAAGGGACTGAAAATGATTTTACTTTGCACTAGTTGAAGGTGAGCATAACCCTTCACTTGAACTATAACAATCCTGAGTATATAAAATATTATATTGATGCAATTCCAATGCAGTGCTATTACCTAAAAAAGGGAAAAAAAGGTTCAACACAAATTCAACATTCTTTTGGTGTTGGAAGTATTTAAAGTGTTTAGTGATTAAAAATATTTATTTGATTAAATTTTGGTTGTCAAAGTAAATCTAGGTATGAAAGGAGTAGTCTAAAAAGTAAATCAAAATCCCTTATGAGTTTTGTTGTTTTTAACAGCAAGAGCATTATTGGGCAAAAGCTCTAGGCTGAGAAACCTAATACCCACTTTAGGCAAAACGTATCTTTTATTAACTTTTTAAATTGGCTACATTTGTGAAAATTAAAAAATATTGAATGCCAATTTGTACACATTAAATATAAATTGGAGATTCTGAATATTTTCCTTCAGCAACCTGGAAAGAGTTAGCATCCACATTCATAATGTTTCTATAATTAATACTTCTTTTTTTATTGTTTTTGTTAATTTAACCAGTACTGAAAAATATTAGTAAAGGACTCATAATACGTATAACACAGATCTCACCACACTGTAATATTGAAGAATAACAAGGAAGCAATTTGTATGTAAATGCTACACCATCGTCTCACAAGTCAAAAATGTCTTTAAATACGTATATATTAAACTGAAACTTGTGACAAAGCCAAACATATTATATGCATGTGAGACATTTTTATGCTTTACTATTACCATTTATTTCACATTTACATAAAAGTGTTAATTCTGAAAGCTCAAGAGTTTTTAATGGATATAATAATTACTTACCAGCATTCTTACACCAACATAGAAACTTTCTCATTTATATTCGTAATACAACACCCTCTACGTCAATGGCTTCAATAACACCAAGTATTCTTTTCTGAAGTTTTCCATTAACTTTCTCTACTTTTTCCTGATTGAGTTATAGTAAAGCACTAGATATGTATATTTGGAACCTTTCTTCACACATAGTGCCAGTAGGTGATCTGAAAGTTCAAGTTATATTGAATGGAATTTCAATGGAAAACAATGTGCTGGCGCACTGTATAAAACATACATGGTGCTGATTGGTAAGGCTATTTACATTCACACATTTCACGAACTTGGTCTTTTCTAAAGACTACAACTCTAAGTCATCGGTGATATTTGGTAAAAAAATCTCAACAATGAATAACAGATTCTCAAGATATAATATAATGAACATAATTTTTCCAAAGACGAGTTTATTAGTTTCATTTAGGATTATAATTTATTTTTATATAAGAAGTCCCTTTATATGTTACCTTGTCACTTATCAGGATAGAGGAATAACTTTCACAGTATTCGCTACACTTTTACTGTACAATAACATATGAAAATTCAAGCTATTTGTTAGCAGGGACTCATTACAAAAGTGTCTCCCAGCACCAATAAAGGCTTGTAAATGTTGATATTTTTTTGACTTAGTATATTTAATGTGATACAAATTCTGTGAATAACATGTACACCTCATAAAATAGCTGTGTTTTTTAATCACTGAACCATAATATAAGGTTTACAATATATAATGTAATATATATTGATGTTTTAGATGTAATAGCATGCCAACAAAGAGTTCTATATATTCTTCTATCAAGATTCGCATATAAGCTACATCGGCCTTGTCAGAATTTAAAATATAGCTCTTTTTTTTTTCGCCAATTGTCAAAATAAAAAGGCTTTTACTTATATTTCTTAATAGTATAAATATGTACTATGTTGTCGTTAGACTTAGGATTCTTCTACAGTAGGTATCTGTAACTTGTTGGCGCTAAATTCAATGATAAATGTACTGCACGCACTTCACTTGGTTTCAGAATATATTCGGAACAAGTTAAACGTATGTGCAACAAATTATTCACACTACAGAGATTATAGGCATATCAAAAACAACTATATATATATATATATAGTTCTCTTCTTCTTGTCAAAAGCTCACTTAGTTACTTTAGAATTTCAGTTGACATGCCGAACTATCTTCTCTATTACTATCGCACTAGTATTCTGTGTGTGATTCACTTACAATTGTGGCGCGAGTTACCATAATCGTTTGGTCTTCTTTCTTCTAAATATCCTGTTCCTTTTGTCAAAATGTACATAGGTTGATTCAATTGCTTTAGAACAACGCTTTGACTGAATACATTATTCTTCTTATCTCCTTTTCTACTGTTAGTCTTACTCTAATATATTAAACATTAGGCCCATGTTAATCGTTGGGCCTATCACTTCTACGGTAGTTAACTTCACGCCGAACTTTTCCTTGTTGTAACTATACTTTCTTCTACTATTGTGTGTCTGCTGTTTCCACTCGTCTTACACTATTTATATGTTTATTTCTTAATCGTCTGCCCGCCTTCTAGAAATCTCTATATTCTCGACGTCAATGTTTTGCACACGACGTTCGATTGTCTCAACATCAATGACTTATAAACATAACTTCCTATAATCGTCTGCTTTTAACTCTCATTATAACAAAAACTAAAAAATAATAAAATAGTTACTCACAAAATATATTAATAAAAAATATCTAAACTAAACAGTATTTTATATCATGACAAGCCTCACTCCATTTTGGTTAATAGTCTCAACTACTATTTTCATGTGAAGGTAAAATAGTCAAATTGGATCAGAATAATCTGCAATTTTATCTTAAATTATCAGTGGAAGAAGCCTCAACAAGGATCATTTTTGAGTAGCTGTTCCCTCAGTTTTTATTTCTTTTATTTGGCTTGTCATTTGAATCATTACCCAAGTAAGTAAACTGTTCAACTGTTGCAATGAAAGCTTTTTTTTTTCACAAAATACTTTAGGCATAAAGCCAATTCAAACTGGATCACTACTTTAAACAAATCATGTCCTATACAAGCCACGTCGAACACTGACTGAAATTTTAATCCTTCATATTCAGAAATATCTTGATGGGATTCCAAATATTCTACATTTAGTTTTCCAATATTTTGTAGGTCAAGTTTTCAGAAACATCACATGTTTCACTTAAACCTCCAATAAAATGGTTGCCTAAGTTGTCTCCAGCAATAGCAACAGCACTGAGTTTAATAGTCACTTTCAACATCTTACATATTTGTAATAGTGGTCTAAACACCTTTTTTGACGAACTCATAAATATATTTTTATTTTATACAACAGCACTAACTGAATATGATCAATTTGCAATGTATTAAATGTGCAAAAGTTTCCAAAGGCTATATACGTAGCTAAGGTTTTATATTTTTGTGTTTTATTATGCTCTAAGTGGGTTTACATTTTCAAACACATCTTAAAATACAATTGACTCTAAACTCAGTAACTTTTCTTGGAAACTTATTTCTTTAAAAAAATGCCATCTTTAAAATCCACCAACACACCTGCATCACTTCGTTCAGGATTAAATATCTGATCATTTATATGTTCGACTATGAAAATATTTTCAATAGTAGTTTAACAAGTGAATCAAAACCAAGTTTAATAGATTGTGAACGAACGTAATTGAACTATTTTTACAAGATGCTTTTATTTTATAAATGTAGGTTATACATTCAATTTCTTTTTTCACTCACAGGGAGAATTGGATTTGAAATTTTCGCACAATTTATTATGTCACTGACATCACCATTCATATACATTGACTTACGTTTTTTTATAGCAATATTAAACGGTACATTTTATGGCAGTTGTATATATATAGCTTTATATAACGCTATTTGTTTTGTATTGTTCAAAGCCGTGTCTGTTTTACAGTGATGTTCTTCCGTCTTTCGTTTCCAGAAAGTTATTATATATGAAAAATATTTTTTTTGGACTATAAACAGTTCAGCTTTTGGATTTCAAACCTTGGTATCCTTCTGAAGTTGATTTATGACGTTTAAAAAACTAAATGAATGGCCAAAACAAAACAGTTTTATGTCTTTCAGTAGATTTTTTTTTCTGTTTGTTGGCAGAGTAGATTAACTTAAAGGGATTCACATTGCTTAGCTTACTTGTAAAGGAAATGGACTAAAAACGATCAGAAGGATGTTGGCATGTGTAGAAGTTTCATTCTCACATGTGCAATAAGTTGTGCCAGTACATAAAGTTGTATTCAACAAAATTATTATAGTGTGACCAAATTGGCGAATTGTAAGTAAAATTGATACGAAATTCTGGCACGTGTATTTTTCAATTTTAGGTAGTCTACCTTTTGTTTTTGTTTTATTTTCTTTTGAAAATCCATGCTAGGTGCTATTTTGTTTTATTATTGGTCTTTTGTTTAATAAAATTATCAATTAGTTATTACACAACAGTTCCTAACGTCATACGGCCAACCTGAGTAACGAGACAGAAAGAATAAACAAGTTTTAATATCCTCTCATGGTAACGTTGAAGACTAGCGATAACTTTGGTTTATAAGCAACAACTTTGGGAAGAAATTGTGAACGTCAAGTGTAAAAAATATATAAACAGATAGCCGTAAGCCTCAGTTGCTATAAAAAAGGAATTCTGGGATCTTCAATGAAAAATACATTTGATGATTTCAAGAACTATAAATCAAAATCTGCTTTTCAGATTGAAATTCACAAGCTTTCTAATCGTTACGCCAGGGGTTAGTTTCTGGAAAATGTTCATCACTCAAAATACCTGTAGCCACTTTCCCTTCAGTCTAATTTTTAACAGCGTGCTAAGTATTGTAACAATAATATTGTATTTAATATTTGTAACTTGATACAGAAATATATATATATATATATCCAGGTACTCATCACCACGTCTAAAATAATTTCCTGTTTTGTGCTAAAGCGTTAGAATACCCTGTGTAATGACATATACTGTATATCTTAACATAAAGCTGAGGCAAGAAAAAGGAGTTTCTTACGAAGTAAAAGGAAATACTATAAAATATCAAGTAAATAATTTTAAAAGTAAGGAAAATTCGATTAAACTATTCATAAACTTCTAAAACTATGTTAAATTAATGGATACGTAACTTATGGACACAGGATACTTCTGCCTTTATGGAGTTTATTACTTAGCCCACGAATAACTCACAGAGTTTCACAATAAGATCAAAGGCCCAAGCCCTTTCTCAAGAACTCGTATTCTTCAAAGATGGCGTTTTACCTATATATCTTCCTATTAGAACAGGTTGTTTGTTAATTTTAATGCAAAGCTACAGAATGCGTCATTTGCGCTCTTTCCATCGCGGGTAATCGAGCCTCGGATTTTAGCGTTGAAAATCTGTAAACTTACCGCTTACCCATCGGGAAACCTATTCCAAAAAACACAGAAATTAAAATTTTACGAGTTTGGTCAGAGAGAAGTAGTTTGATGTGACATATTTGGTTCATAATTCTTAATTACTCAGTAATCAATGTTATATCTTATATTGATCATTATTATTCTTAGATTTAATCCTAAGATATACCATGACGACAGAATAATAAAGATAATATGAAAAAGCTGAACTGGTTAAGTAAAAAAATAACATTCGCAGGAATATTACTAATATTCAAATATTATATCAAGATTAATATTTGATGAAGTAACTACCAGTTAGAGTAGATTGGACAGTTACTTCATAACTTTTATTTATATGTTAAAAAAGTGAATTCATTGCTAATTGCTAGTGCCCGGTATGTCAGACTGAGGATATAATAGTCTAAGGTTCGAGCCATGACAGGATGCCAAACCGCTCTACACTATCTTATGTTGGGCCATTAAAATCATGCCAGTCAATCCTGCTATTTGGATAAGAATAGCCGCATTGGTGACGAAATCTGTTGACTGATTGCCCTCTCTTGATCAGCAAATTTACATTAAATGTAGCTATGCCTGCAACTCGGATTCTTTAACCTAGCAGATAAACTCACATGTTGCATAAAATACGGTTCATGTTTGAAACTTGTATATCAAATTCCACTGTTGTGCTTTATTATTAATTGTTTTAGTAATTATATCATGAGTGTGTTGTATTCATACATTGTGACCAACAAGTTGATAGAAATATACGATACAGTTTAAATAAAATATTCCAGAGTACTGTAGAATACATAAGATAGGGTATATTTGTTTAAGAATCACACAATTTTTATTAAAAACTTACCACTAGAAAAGAGCTCAGCGTGAATCCGACGGTTAATGCTTCGCAACTCGTTAGTGAAAAATGCACTCCACACTTTGGGTCCGTGGATGCACAATAAGAAGGATGTTTAGATCAGATAATGTAGCTGTTGACAAGCTTTATTTGTTTGTAATTAAGCACAAAGCTACACAATGCTCTGCCCACCACGGGTATCAAAACGCGGTTTCTAGCGTTGTAAGTCCGTAGACATACTGCTGTGCCACTGGAGGACTGTTGATTAGCCTCCTTCCCACAGGTATATGTTACGTGTTAGAATTTCGAATGGTCTGAAACTGAGTTAACTAATAAATTTAAATGTAGTAGTTAAATTGTAATTTGGATTTATTAGTTAAGTAAAAGCCGATATATAGTCAGTTTATGATATTTGCTAACAAGATTAGTCCAAACAGTTTTTTTAACACAAATACGTTTTAATATATACACAACCATACAATTTACAATAACAGTTATTACAAATAGTTATTGCAAACAATGATTTATAAACTAAAGTTTCACAAACTTACAAGCAATATAAAGTCTTATTTTAGTCTGGAACTTCTTCAATAACTGTGTTTCATTTTTATAATATTTTTTTAAAGGAACTTACCATCATAGTGGCTGGAATGATAACTTCAGAAGATAAGATTTTATGATAATCAAACTGGTTGTATTAACTTGAGTTATTTATTTATTTACTCCTTCGTTCTTTTTTTTTGTTTTTTTTTACGTTAATTCATTTAGAACAGGCCCGGCATGGCCAGGTGGTTAGGACGCTCGACTCGCCCTTTCAGCCATGGGGGCGTTATAATGTGATCGTCAATCCCGCTATTCGTTGGTAAAAGAGGAGCTCAAGAGTTGGCGGTGGGTGGTGATGACTAGCTGCCTTCCCTCTAGTCTTACACTGCTAAATTAGGGACGGCTAGCGCAGATAGCCCTGGTGTAGCTTTGCGCGAAATTCAAAACAAACAAACAAACATTTAGAACAACTACCTTCCCATAAGTTAATGTTAGGTTTAGATGCCCCCCAGTGGCACAGCGGTATGTCTGCGGACTTATAACGCTAGAAACCGGGTTTCGATACCCGTGGTGGGCAGAGCACAGATAGCCCTTGTGTAGCTTTGTGCATAACAAAAAACAAACAGGTTTAGATATGGAACGTTCTGAGTTTGTGCTCTTCCTTATTATATTTTTGTAGAGATGCAGGTTTATGAATAAATATTAACTCTGACAGATGACTTATTTCTACAAAGGCAGGTACCTAAGATGCATTTTATCCCTTCCCCATTGTATTTTGTCCCTTAGTTCTATTTGTTTACCTTATACGTGCGCCGCATTTTGTTTTTGGTCTTGTCGTCAAAAGATTAGCTATAAAATATCCTCCAAGGTAACAATATGCCTTTCTAAAGTGGCATAAAAAAATACTTCAAAAGTTTTCATTAATAAAAGCTTTTGCAACAATTGCCATACAGATGCTATTTATAAAATAATCCGTGGTTCTTTAAATGTATTTGAACTTTAAAAACAAAAACATTGTTGGTAATTAAGTTTGTGCTTATTTTAAAGTATTGAGGACTTATAAATAAGGCATCTCTTTTTTTTCTATTTCTCATCAACAGTGGGTACTACCACTGAAGACTGTACATACAGGTTTTTCTATACAAAATTAATTACTTGCATCTAGATATTTTAGATTAAAAACACAAAGTACCAGTAACAGGGAACCGTTTATTTGTAATACTTGATTAGATGAACAAACTACATACAATACATAAATAAACTAAAATTTTAAATTTTATGACTGCTTAACACATTTTTTTAAACGTATAACTGTCTTCAAAACAAGGCATTTGTATGTTTTTATAGCAAAGCTACCGAGGGGAATTGAAACCCTGATTTCAGCGTTGTAAATCCGTAGACGTACCGCTGCTTCACCGGGTGACATACATTTATATATATAAAAGATGATTACATCCTTAATAAAAGGTACTATATAATTATCGCACAGTCCTGGTTTATAAGTGGTTATGAGTCAACTATAAAGCTAAATACTTTGTATATTTAAATATATGTAAAACCAAGAAAATTCACTTTGAGTTTGCAATAGCTAAAACATTTTAATCTAATAGCAACTAACATTGTATTTAGCGAATAACTGTTGGAAAGTTAGCTACGTATTAAAAGTGACAACTTTCTTAAGGTTATCATATTATTATTGGAATAAATAAACTTTATTTTATTTTTTCAAATACTTATGTAAAAAGATAAAGTTGTCATCAATAGTTGTCATTCACAAGACTCACAGAAATAGGGACTTATTGTCTTACCAAATGTTACTGCAATTTTATCACTGTTACTTAATCCTAGATTCACCCATATTATCTGAACCCCACTTACTTTTTAATTATTATTGTTTTGCCTATTTATTTGCCACATCATTTTTGAGTCCATGACTTTGTCTCTAATAATATACAGAATGTAAATAAAAATACAATTGATGCTACAATTAATTCCACTAATCTTTGCTGGTGTGCCTTATATATATTTTAAATAAAAAATGAATGATTTCACACATTCTTATTGACCATTTCTTTCCACTAAGTGTAGGCAAAAATATACAGTTACTCAGTATGATGTGTATGCAGTAACCTGTTGCACCATATTGACTCATCTTTCACATGTGACAGCCTGACATTTCTACAGAGGTTAACTACATTATATTATTGAATATATTAAATGTCTTTACCACTGACCTTTGTATTCTTTGTTTCACACCTGTTACAAGAAGCCACACGTTTATTACCAAGTCTGGGGCACAACTTGTAGCAGATCTATTTCTGGATAATCTTTGTGCCTCGAATTTATACCTATTCGTTTGTTGTTGTTGTTTTTTTTTCAATACTATTAAATACAATATTTTTTTTTCCGTCTCGGAAATTCTGAAATAACAATTTGAATATATATTTATAAACATTTTGCATCTAAAGGGGCTGTTACATATCCTTCCAAAAATCGATTAACTTTCACCGCTGATTTCTCCAAACCCGTTCCCTTGGCTGTGGTTTCGCTAGACTTACGTGACATCAAACAATGAGAAAATGTAGTTTTGATACATACCATTCCACCGCGACTTTACATCGGCTGTGGTTGTTACGTGATCTGTTAATTTGCACATTAAAAATAAAATTAATATAAATGTACTCAACCCTTTGTAAAACAAAAATTGCAGATGTCACATGAGAAATCTTTCAAATTGTATAACGTGCATTAACTTTGATGTGCCATAAATTCAACAAACATGGCTGATATGCTACTGTGACTAACACAAGTCCAAAAATTTATATTGTACCCACGACACATGCACACACACACACAGTTTAATTCTTTGTTTGTTATACTTGCAACAATTCTGTGTTAATCCATTATCGGAAGGTTAGGCAAAATAGAGCGAATTTAATATTTCAGCTGGAGATGTTAAGATTTGAAAGAGCACAAAAAAAAATGATCGAGAAATTTTATTATTTGAAATTATGACTCATTGTTATCTTCCTCAGATATAATATTTCTTCTAGTACTTTGTTCTCTTTTTCACTTTTAAAGTTGAACGTACGACTCTAAACGTTTTGTACGTCCTAGTTTTTAGATGACGTTTTATATTCGCTTTATTTCTACCTAAAATATTTGATAATTTAGTCATAAAACGTTTAGTACTGCTTTGCTTTTAAGACATCGTTTAAGAGAGAATATGATTGCTCTAAACTAAAAGAAAAAGAATATATCGATCTTTTACTTCGGTCATTATCAACAGTAAACGAATTTATTGAGATCATTACCATTCGTATCTATGTATGTGATATATATAGATACGAATAATGGTCATATTTTATGGACAATTCTACTCTGATTTTTAGTGTGGACTAAACTGGTAAAAGTAAATCAAAGCTTGAAAACAATTTCGGAGAATATAAAATTCTAAAACAGGTTTTTTTCATGTGCTGTTAGCTTTAATTACTGTAGATGTACAAAATAACTATAACTAATTCTTCTGTGAATGACTGTTCTTCAAGACTCTGTAAATAAATAACCATGAAAACCATAACTCCAGTCTCCTATATCTTTTGCAGCGTATATTCTGTTATGATATAAAGCTAAGCTTATGAGGAGTTCATAGTCTTATATTATTGTGAGATAGACTGCAGATGAACTAAGATGACTGGGTGCTGAGATTAGCAGAGAATCGTAAAAATACAGCCCAATATTCTATATCCAGCAAAATTACTAAAACAACATCACCTTTAACTGGGGCCCATCCAGTAGCTCAGTGGTAAGACTATGGGCTCATAACGCTAAAATCGGGTTTCGAGACCTGTGGTGGGAACAACACAGATAGCTCACTGAGTAGAATTGCGATTACCAATAAACATATAAACCTTTAATTTGTTTGTGCAGTGGCATCTATCAGTATATATATCATAAAAGAATAATTTTCAATATATTCTTAATTTCCAGATAATTGTGTATTTCCCAAGCATATTTGATATGCATATGTAATTTAGACCAGTAATTTTATTGCACTTTTTATTAATAAATGAAGCCCCCAGTGGCACAGCGGTATGTCTGCGGACTTACAACGCTAGAATCCGGGTTTCGATCCCTATGGTGGGCAGAGTACAGATAGCCCATTGTATAGCTTTGTGCTTAATTACAAATAACTTGAATTTTTTATTTTATTTATACTAAATTGTAAACAAACTGTACCACGCTGGAAATTCTCAATATTACAAATACCCTCACTTTTCATTATCGCTCGTAGTTAACTAGTGCGCAAACTTTACATTCTTACATAAAACTTCACTTAAAACCGACGTAATAATAATAATATTGTAATAATAATATTTCCGATAGAATTGAGCTTTGCACCTAAGAGTCAAAAGATTTTGCTACCTTTAAGTTTATACATTGGAACCAATGACGAGTAGCTTATCTTGCTTTCATCTTTTCTTCGATAAAGATGAATGACAAAATTAAGTATTGTCGTTTGCAACCTATTTGAGATTGCATTAAAACTAATGATGTAGAAAGAGCAAAATTTTCAACTGTAGCAATGTTTGAGACAGAAGCTGAATCTAAATCGTAACTTTGTGTTTACTTGAGCCAAAAATCTAGATTTTGGATTAGGTTCATATTCAAAGAGTTTGTTTGTTACGGATTTCGAGCAAAGCTACACGAGGGCTATCTGCACGAGCCGTCTATAATTTAGTAGTGTAAGACTAGAGGGAAGGCAGCTAGTCATCACCACCCACCGCCAACTCTTGGGCTACTCTTTTACCAACGAATAGTGGAATGACCGTTACATTATAACGCCCCCACAGCTGAAAGGGCGAGCATGTTTGGTGTGACGGGGATCCGAACCCTATTCAAAGAGAATGCACTATACAAGTAACAATTAAATCTCATAGCAGCATGATATAAAAATATAATGAAAACACTTAAAAGGAAACCATTAATTCAGAAAAGAGAGAGAGAGTTAACAGTAATGCTTATAGATGTGTAAAACATCTAAAAGAAGTTAGTCTAATAAACTACGGTGCACATAACTAAAAAGCTTAATTACATAGCAATAATATAAAAAACATACTCGAGTATTCATATACAAATGCTACAGTTTAAGGTAATCATGTTTATAAACATATGGTAATTATTATCTCCTGAGTAACAATATTTATTATTCCAGAATCTTTCGGGATTTAGGTGAAACGACCAGGTGATTGACTGTAAAGAAGTAATATTCTAAAACAAATTTCTAAAGCATTGCACATGAATTGTATGTTTCATTCTACATTTTTGATTTATTTTAGACGTCTTTTTTGATAGTTTTTCCACGCGAATAGTTACCTACAATGACGAATCACTTTATTATGACCCTTGCTTAAAATCAAACATCTTCTACCGCGACAATAGCCTGGACACGCTGAGGCATAAACTCTCCAATACGCTAGATGGCGTAGTGCTCGAGAAGTATGATCTCTAACCGGTTAACAAATATATACAGAGAACCACAATAGAATGCAATGTTCAGGTTCATCTCAAATGTACTCGATTGGATTTGAGATCGTGGGTTCTGGCAAATGAAAATGAATGACGTCACTGCTATACTTTGCAAACTAACTTCGGACAATACGACCACTGTGGAGCATGGCATATTGTTGCTTTGAAAGAGTTCTTATCCATCAGGATGAAAATATAACACTGTGTAATGGCCATATCACAATTTCTGCAACGTGTTCCACGTGTTACGGTTGGAAACATCCGATACTTAATCATTGTTGAAGGAATCGATCGCTCCATTATAACAAAAATGGTCGTCTGTGGTACTTTATTAGCCTATTAATCGTTTTCTTTTTCGGTCTGTCGCCAGTGATTGGTATTCACAATATGTGTTTACTTTCAATTTCCAACTATGATTGGTTCAGCTTGTCCTTAAACAGCTAGCCAGAGAAAGCCAATGAACTAATATTTAATAACGACACTCTTTCTAGACTTGCGTTTAATATCATATCCAATTAAAAGTCAAGGGAAATTCTTGTACTTACCAATTGTTTTGCAGACTAACAATAATATTCTTATGTTTTCACATTTATAAGGATCAAGGAATCACCTGACAACTCACGAATTCAATCTATTTTGCATTTGCAAATACATTATGTGCATGTGTGGGAAGGAGGAATTTCCAATAAAGTAGCCAATCAATGCAAATACTTCTGAAAGTTGAAAATAAGCTACGTAATTAACTACACACTAATTAGAAATTGAATCTAAATAAATAAAATAACTATAAAGGTACGCATGTACTTGCTTTCAAAAGATCTTACGTTTAGTTTTACACTATAATACTATTTTACATTTCAATTTTATAAATTAATCATTCGGGAACAAAAGAAAAGCACTGTGATAATTCTTTAGACTCAGAAAAAAAATTCGATAACTTTACGTCTTTGAAATTAAAACAGTATTCTTGTGATATTTTGTATTTTTATAATAAATTGGTTCAACTCTTGCTGCTTTTGTTATTTGATAATTACAGAACGTCTATCTCGTGTTGCGTATTACAATTTCTAATAGCCTAAAAGTGAGATAAATTGTAATTTTGGTTTAGTAGTTAAATAAATGCCGATATATGATATATATCATATGCCGATACATTCAATTTATGATATTTGCTAATAAGATTGATACACACACAGTTTTCTTCGTTTTATACAAATATGTTTTAATATACAAACAATAATATAATTTACAATAACATTTATTTCAAACAATGATTTATATTCAAATGTTCCACAAACTTACAAGCAATACAAAGACTTCTTTTTAGTCTGGAACTTCCTTGCTATCTTATCGAGGGTTCACGATGAGTGAGTTAATTTCGAGTTGACGTAGGTACAATTCATTTCATAGAAAGCTAGCTAGCTCTGTGTAGCTGAACACACGCCGACTACAGGTCAAGTTTGAGTTTTTTAGCACTGAAGTTATATGACGTCTTCGTAAAAGTACTAATGTCCTATGTGAATCCACTGAAGTTAAATGGTTTATAGTGTTCCTGGTCAAATATCTGAAGTTTTCCGATTAATAAACGTTAATCACAATTATATCTTCCGAGGTTTATAGTATACCAACTGTAGCAAACCAATAATAGATACTGTTTTGTTTGTTTGTTGTTTTTTTGGCGCGTCGCGTTGGTTTTATTTATAGGCGTGTGGAGAGTTTCTCGAAATTTTATTGTTACGTAACAATACTAACGCTAACACTAGCGTTTACTCACTCACATATATTGTTGATTCTTACATTCGAGAGTCTTCTACAACTTTAGAGAATAGGCGGGAGTTTCGCAATACAGATTTAACAGTATAAGTTATGTACATTTCTAAAAATAAATTAATTTAAACAAACATCAGTATTAAAATTAGTATATAATTAAATCC
>NW_013665715.1:942870-948452 GCF_000517525.1 Limulus polyphemus
GCAATACATATTTAACATTATAAGTTATGTACATTTCTAAATATAAATTAATTTAAACAAACATCAGTATTAAAATTAATATATAATTAAATCCGTCACACTCGTTATTTTAAATTATTTCCGAAATAAACATTTATTTATTTGTTTATTGTAAAGATCTCTCTGGTTACTTTCACACCTATTCCATGAGGGAGAGACCATCCTGAAAATAAGAATTAGATTTCCTGAATCAACAATAAACATTACAAAAAGTTTACATATTATGATACTAGAGCATAGAAACCTTTTTTAAGTACAAGCTTTTAATAAATGAGATGGTATCGAGTCAGTATTATTAATGACAACAACAAGTGTCTTGTATCACATTGCAGTTACTCTTTGCCACATAAAGAATATTCTAAGAATCCATTCGATTCAATTTTAGCTAACCTTTTATATGATAGTATTGTTAAACTAAAATATTATTTTCGAACAAAACACAAAGTGTTTGTCTATCTTGAAAGCAACTGTAAGCTATTCAAAGCAGATATTTTGAATGCTGTTATATTCACCTTTAGGCAAAAGTTTCAATACAATTTCTGTATTGCTAATTAAAAGAGATTCCCTTTGGGTTACATACACGTGTAGCGTTTTGCAAACTAAATAAAAATAGAAACATGCGTACGTAAGTGTTAGATACATGCATAGAAAGATGGCATTTTGCCACGGTTTGCATAAACTAGTTAGTTAAGCACAAAGATATACAATGGTCTATCTGTGCTCTTCTCACCACGGGTATCGAAACCCGGTTTCTAGCATTGTAAATCCGCAGACATTCCGCTGTGCCACTGGGGTTTTTTAATGAAGGAGTCTTTTGATTTAGATTTATTGATGATTCTCACTTTCGTCTCCCGATAGGACAGAGGTAAGTCTACGGACTTACAACGCTTAAATCTGGGGTTCGATTTCCGCGGTGGACACAGTAGATAGCTCAATGTGGCTTTTCTCTAAAACAAACAAACAGACTCTCACTTTCTCACTTGCTCATGTGATTTACGTAGTACAAGAATAGAACTATCAGTGCTTTACTGAAAAAGATTTCAAAGCTCTCTCCAGACTTTTGTCACCCTCTGGTCAGTGATAAGTTTACATACTTACAAAGCTAAAATTCTGGGTTCGATTCCTTGCAATGGACAGAACGCAGATAGCCCATTACGTAGTTTGCGCTAAAACAAACATACAAACAAACCAGAATGTCATTACACTTCGTTGTCGTACTTAAAGTAGATCACTCTCTCTGAAGATTGGTGTTAAGTACATGCTCCGAATGGACAAACAAGATTTTCTATTATTAATCTTAAAGACTACACTGAGATATTTAACCTGAAATTTGTCTCTGTTATCTTAAGCAACTTATTTGCCGCATCAGATAAATAAACAAATACTAAATTTTAGAGTCTGAGGAGATTTTCAAATTTATATCCTGGATATAAATTACATCAGAACAACATAGATCAAGCTAGTCATAGAAATTCCAGTTGTTTTTCGCCATGTGAAAAACTCTGTGGACTTTAAGATCGTGTTGCTTGAACTTATGTCTACTAATCTCAATTTTTCTTATACTAAAATAAATCGAGATGAAAATTGATTACTATTCAAACGTTACTTATACAGGATTTCTTGAACCCATAAAGTCCTGGTATTAGTGACACTGCATAAAGTCTGAATTTGACAGTACCATCAAAATTTACTTAAGCAAATTTTTACACACCCTCTATATTATGATTGGATGTGCCTATGTTTATTTGTTTTCTTACGCTACCGTTTCCAGGTGTCTGAAGTCTGCTGTCGACACAAACAAACTAAGCATACTCTACATCCCGTTTTTTATTTAGATATTAGTTTCATTTTGTTTTAACCACTAGTTCGTAATAATAGCTATTTCCTCAGAAAAATAGAACTCCCTTGTGTGATCTGCCATCTTATTTGTCCCCGCTGTGGACGAGGCTACGTGGGATCAACAATAATTCAATGTCTTTCTACCCGTATAAAAAGTACATCTAACGCCTAATGTAGTAAATTATTCACGCGTTAGTCAACGTTATCTGAAAGACTGTGGTGGTGTACCCACCAGCGCTGTGCCACCGATGCCAGGACTCTACATGTTAAAGAAACTATATATTCAGCATCTGAAACCAAACTTGAATATTGATTAGTCAGGAACGTATCAGTTGAAAGGGAGGTATGCAGAGATGTGTTGATATTTCTTTTCTGTTAGCTTAGAAATGGTAAAGTTTTCCATCTTATGTGCTATAGATAATCTAATCAAAAACACCTTAGGTGTGAAAAAAAGGTGCGGCCAGAAAAGGGTTGAGCGTGCGACTTAAAGGAATGAAATCAAAGTTGGTGGCCAAATTGGTAGCTACATTTATATAATTCATAAGAATTTTACGGAAAATATTCATTCATTAGCTAGCCAGGCCGCGTTTTTTGTTCAATTTGGGGCATGATGGTGGGTGAAACAAAATATTTTTGTCAATACACACCAACAAACCACAGCAAGTAAGAAAGTGACACTCGTAAGTAACATTTTCTTTATGATCGCAACCCTATTATTCGGAACAGACCTATACTTTACAGAACCAACCAGATTTTTCAAAATATATGGTAGTAGTTTTCCTCTTTATAACAATGTTAATAACTTTCTTTATAAAAAACACTATGGAAATTAGATTAACGGTTTCTTGTCATCCCCCGCATGCACTCGGTACAACCGTATCAAGCATCATTATTTACGATAATTGTTAATATTAAGTTACGCTAAAGGCTCTTTAATTAGGAGAATTTCATAAAATTTAGCAAATGTGGGCTTAAAAGTTGGCAATGAATAATAACCGTTCACCCGTATATTATTTTCAAAACTTCAGCTAGAAACAGCTAATCTAGTTTGCTTGGCCAATCCAATACTTATGTATCTGCACGTGCTTTCACCCTATAGTTTTGCTGCTTTAGATCAGTCGACTTTAGTCAGAATGACAAAACACTAAAAAAGGTCCACCTTTAATGTTAAATGAAGCTGTAGTAAACACTTCAGACCGATAGCTCATGTGACTTTTTGCGTAGGAGTGCGCAAAAATCATGGTAAAAATTGAGCGGTTTTTGTTGAATAACTTTGCATACGTGACTTATATTTAGACCAAATTTTACAATTAATTGTAGGTTGTAAAGATCTATCAATGTATCAAGTTTGAAAATAATCTATGAAAGTTAAGTACGTTTTTCTATCCAATACAATGTCCGTACATACGGTGCGAGAAAAAAAAAAAGAGGCAGAAATTCAATTAAAATTGGAGAACTTATATCTCGTGTATTTCTCAATGGATTACCTTTAAATCTGGTAAGTGAAGTAAAGGTCCAGTAGAGCACATCCACTGAAAATATATGATATTTTCATTTCCACAATCAGATCTGTAGAAAATGGAAATTGCTAAACTATCCCTCCTGTTAATAACAAACCCACTGTGTATCCTGCAGGTTGTTTTGGCTGCACGATACACTACAGCGAGTCTTGATGTAATTCGGTGTTTCTCAATGTTATGATGAAAATAACATTTCAACTACAACATTAGGTTTTGGAAACCAGATCATTTAAGTAACTTTGGTATTAAGTTAGACAATAACTACAACGGTTACAATATAAATATAATGTTAAATTTGATAAAAGTATTATTGTGATACATCAAACTAAATACCATAGTAGAAAATATACATATTTATTTTCTCACATAAATAACATTACTGTAGTGTTTAAACGAGGTTTGGTCTCGCTTAAATAACACATCGTTTTATTCATATTTTATAAGTTGCTCATTATCTTGGAGAAAATCCTAAGAAACCTTAAAATACCTGTAGATCAATAATATTAATGTTACTGTACATTCGAAAGCATGTTTCAAGCGTTTATACAATAAGAATCAATTCTATTTAGAAACAACATTTAAATTATTATAAACACGGGTTAGTAAAACATTTCTGTTTTGTAGATTATGGATATCTATATAGTGTCTTTCAATTTTTTTTGCGTTTTATTATATATTTGGTTTTTACTTTTATACTCGATAGGTTAATAAATCTACTTTGAATCTCGTTTGACAGGCTCAAAATCTTGAATTGTATAGAATTAAGCTCAAACAAACAGATCAGCATACAAAATCTAATGACAATAACCCTTCACAAGTTTTCCATATTATAGATTGTCGTCTTATTTCAGACTTAAAAGCTTTGGATTTGAGTTCTTAGTGTAATGTATACTGAATTTCAGTTTAATTTGTTTCTTACTTTGTTTTTATCCAATGGGTTTAAGGTTCGTTAACTTAGTTACATTCAAACCGTAACCAAGTTTACGACAGATTTCGGTTGAACCTTAGTTCCAGAGAGAAAGTTTTTACTTTTAATCTACAGAAGAGAAGCACAGCAAATTGGTGCAAGTTTCATACATTTGGCTGGATTAGAGAAAACTAGACACACTAAGAGATAAAATATATCTCTTGGGTTTCAACTGCTATCAAACTCGAACGTAGAATTACATTCAGTGCTATTTTTTCCAAGTGCTCTAACACAAAAACATAACAATGTCATCACAGACACATAAGCCTGGAAACTTAAGATAGCTGTAAGAATAAACAAGAATAAAGAATAATCTACCATTTATCATACGTGACAGGTCAGTGTAATGTTTAATAATTGGCCAAAATTTTCAAATTAATTTTAATGTTCTTACAACTTATTAGTCGCGGTATAGCGGCTCATATAATAGCTATAAGTTATTTTTTCAAGTACAAACTTTTAGCTCATAGCTCATTTCTTGACCGATTTGAGATCGAATTACAGCCGCGGGTATTGAGGATTGCCCTTTGTTTATTTTCTAAATATTTACCATAAAAATAATGTTATAGAAAAAAGATGTTCCATTTGACTTTTTGGTTGTTTATCGCAAAGCTATACAATGTACTATCTGCGCTCGGTCCAACGTGGGGAATCGAACCCCAGATTTTAGTTATGTATATCTATAAAACTTACCGCTTATTCACCGGCGGATTACAATTTAATAGACATAACTTACAAAATTAGTTGTATTTATGCTTTCTTGAAAGCATATCAAGAGTAATCAGTGGATTTCAATTTGATTCAAAGCTCTGTTTACATTCAGCACATGCTCCCCAGTGGCACAGCGGTATGTCTGCGGACTTACAACGCTAGAAACCGGTTTTCGATACCCGTGGTGGGCAGTGCTTTGTGCATAACTACAAACAAACAAACAAACATTCAGCACTACAATTATAAACAAACTTTGAATTAGAATTCTTTCAAAACCCGAAACTTAAAAACTCTATTTAAAACTTAAACTCTATGAGTATTAATTTTCATCGTCTTTTATTTCTAACAAAAGATTCGATTATTTTAGAAAAACACTTTAACAGATTCTCCTGGAAGAAAACTACAAATGTAATATATATATATATATATATATATATATAATTATTATTATATAGATCGACAAGTACTTATAGTTATTTAGTTATTCTTATTTCGTAGGTACGTAA
>NW_013665715.1:949452-961230 GCF_000517525.1 Limulus polyphemus
CGTAATATACCTGAAGAAACTAACAAATAGTAATATATATATATATATATATATATATATATTATATTATTATGAATAGCAAAGCTTATAGATTTGTATTCATTTCTGAGCCGTAATGAAATAGCAGTTAAAATACTGAATAATAAATCTCTATGTTACTTTAAAGCTAAATTTCTATTCGGTGTATAAAGCAAAACAGATTGTAGACAAATCCAGGTTTTCGTTCAGCCACAATAAACTATTCGTGTATCCAGTATATGGTTGCAAAACCAAATACAACACACACGAAATAAATAACTATGTACACAATAATAGCAACTTATCAAATTGTTAAAAATTAATAACTAATAAGTATATACATTTGTTCCTCAAAGCCCCTAGTGGCACCGCGGTATGTCTGCGGACTTACAACGCTAGAATCGGGGTTTCGATACCCGTGGTGGGCAGAACACAGATAGTCCATTGTGTAGCTTTGTGCTTAATTACAAACAAACGTTCCTCAAAAAATATTATTATATAAAAATCATAGCATTTTCAATCAAATTAATAAATAGTTAGAAAGACGTTATCTTACATACAGAACTTTCAGTTAATAAATGTACTTGACAGTAACTTTGAAAACATTCCTCTAGAGTTGGTCTATTGAGTCTCATAAAACAAGACCGTTTTGTTCTTTGTTTAAAGTTGAAAGAGTGACTAACTCAGTGCTTAAAAGGTAGTTTTAATTTTCACAACACGGCAACTCAGGATATAGGTTTGCTGAGGAGTTTCTAATTAATTCTGTGTCCACATTTTGGTATAATGTTATTAAGTTTCTGCTAATGTTCTTACGGGGAATTAAACATGCAATGTAAGAACGTGTAAACAAAACACAAGTTTGCATTTTATCTCACTGAAAGAATAATGAATATAAATATTAACTAAAGTAAGGAATATCAGTGGTTTTACACATTCGAGTTTCGCACCACTGTCAAATATTGTAACAGGTTTGGAGCAAGGTTTTGCTATGAGATATGAGCTCGGAACTATGTAATCGCCAAGATGCCAAAACTTCTGGTGAAACGTACAAGATTTATCCTGAATATAAGCAGCACACATTGTTTTGTTAGGAAAAACTACAGTAATTAACGTTCTCTTTCTCGTCCAAGCCACAAACGACATAAATTTAGAAATTGGATAAGTATGTTCATGTCCTGGTTGTAGTGTATGGAATTAGAGCAACTGACAGGGATGTAGTTTATCATACATACATTTGAACAAACGGACGATATTTGTCATGTAATGCGACAATAGAGATACAATCCGCTCCTAATAAAGAACCACTGATATGGTTGAAAGTAAATAAAACGACTTGTTAAAGACGCTGTTCTAAACTTTGTCTCATCAGGGTGAATACTAAAGCATCCAAATGTGATACGTTACATACATTTATTATACCAGCGATAAGGAGTAATCGTCTACAAATATTCTATTTAATGAATTTAGTTAATTGATGGATACACCTCTTGTGCCTTCAAATCTATCCTTACACTGCTGAATGCACTTTTTTACTTTATGTTTTGTTTACTTCTTACTAAAACACTCGATTCTGTAGATACTACTCGAATTTTTAGTAAACATTGTCGTAATGAAAGGCGCTCCATGCACCATGTGTATAGAAACAACAGTCGCAATACACACCTAACGTTTTAACCAAGGCTGGGTGACTTAACATATTTCACATATTTTAAAGAAAAATAATTAGAACTGTACATATCTTTTTAGTTAACTCTTTCGAACCAGTCTCTAGTCTTTCTCTGGATTTGTTTACTTAATTTAGTATATTACTTTATACAGGTTTCAAGTGAAACGTTAAAAAATATCACTTAACTTGAATAACATATTTTTTCTTATTTTTAAAAGCTCCCTTTAGCTGTCTGTCAAATATATTTTTGTTTATAAGAAACATGAATATTGTGCATTACATTTTATAAATTCTATTTATTATTTATCAAATAACTTAAGTTTTGTAAAATAATATATTTTATTATTTAATACTGTACTTGATGTTGAATATTTTATTTTCTAATACTTACCACATTATAAAATACATAAGTTAGCCAAATACAAGTTTCCAAAAGAAAATCCGTTACTGATTTTAACTAAATCTACATAAACGGTGCCATCTATGTACTTATTCACTTCCAAGAATTCGGATTTTGTATTTTTGAAAATACTGAGATTAATTGTACTTTGTAAGAATGGGGTACAAGAATCCCTACTGCCCGTGGAACTTCCTTCTCCATAGCTAATCATGCTCAGTGTAATGATCATAGTTAAGCCTGATATCACAATTTTCATTGTAAACAGTTTCTGTAAAACGTGGCGAGGTCAATCCTGGACCACATATCTTGATTATCTTTTCACAAACCCACCGATGACACACGGATATCGGCTTCTAAACAATGTTTAATCAGATCGATGACAAAAAAAAGTCCGTTGGTATTACAGCGGGGAACCTGCTAAATTTCTGTTCGAATAGGACCGTCGTAATTCTGGTTTTCTGTCACGTTTCCAACGAAAGTAGCCATTGATTTCGAGATGTGAACGAAAGCTTGTGAGCTTTAGAATTACGATCTTTTATTAATTTCAAGTCTTACTATTGTATTGAAGTATACTCTCTAAATAATGGCCGCATGTTGTTGAACTCTAGCTTCTAGTAAACCAGCTATCTATCTTCATTATAGGCACTAAGTTGTGTCGAAGAAATATTTCCCATAGATGAACGACAAAATGTTGATGAAGGAGTTTTCGCATACATATTTCTTCAGTAGTTACTAATATTTATGATTTTAAGTGCGAAATACCTATGCATCTTATTTGAATGTTACAACTTACATTAATTTATTTTCTATAAAGTAAACATCTTGTTTGGCTACACTCTACTCCCCAACTAACAGATTGTCTTTATAGGATTACATTCGATTACTTTTTTTTTTGTTGCTTGCAGAGTTTTTGAGTGATGTAATCTAATACTCTTGCAAGCAGTGTTTTTGAAACCTACAATTATCATATTGGGGCTCAGCGGTAAGTATGGTGGTTTATAATGCTCAAAATCAGGTTTCGATACTCGCGGTGGGCACAGCACAGATATTCCATTGTATAGCTTTGTGCTTAACAACAAAGAAAAAAGGAAACATATAAATTAATACTTAAATGACATATTTCACATCACATTACTTTAATAGAAGGTTTTAAAAAAAAAAACACGAACTACGAGTTAGATTTGTATATTCAGATCTGCATTTTTATGCAAAGCATGACCATACAATACATAGATAAATATGTAGGATATATCAAGACTTTGTTAACGATAGAGATGTGCGAATCCACGTGAAATAATGTTACAAATAAAGAAAATTTTCAACTTGTTCACTCTTGAGTAATACTAGTAAGTTAAGTATATGCAATAATATAGTTGCAAGTAACCACAAATGTAGGCCTGAAGTTCATTTCAACGTGCCCCAAGGCGATATTAAGGCGTGAAGTTATTTACAGTTACGGTCTTCTGTAAAGATATAAAAGTTTTTGTTAAAATATGTTTGTTTGTTGTTAAACACAAAACTACACAATGGGCTATCTGTGCTGTGCCCACAACGGGTATCAAACCCGACTGTTAGCGTTATAAGCCTTCAGACTTATCGTTGAGCCATTGAGAGGTTTTTCATTAAAGCTGCTTACGTACCTACACACCCAAATTCATTTTAAACAAGCAAAAGCCATAGAGGTTATTTAAATTAAGGTGTTAAAGTTGGCTTACATATATTTAGATTTTCACCCAATACAAGTTAACATATCTATTTTTGGATGGTCAAACCGGTTTGCTAAAGGTAATACTGAATGTCTCGACCCAAGCTCTAGGACAAACCTTAAACACGAACTTATAATCATAATCTTATCCATAATAAACGGGGTCACTGGTACACTAGAAATACGCTGATTGAGAAAACTCGCGTTTCGAAGGCCTCCTACCTGAAAGTAGTCAGGAAAATTTTTCCCGTTGGATCACTGTACTGATAAGTGTATTTTGAACCCGTATTCTGAAGTATATTTGTTTGTAACTGGCTGAAATCTGACTTTTTTTTTAAGCCATCAGATTCAGTGTAAATTTTGTTGTAGAGGCATGTTGATGGTATAAGTGTGTTAGTCGATAACAAACAGATTAGTCTATCATTGTTTATGGATTAGAAAACAAATTATGATAACATCTTAAGTTTACGTCGTCTCGATTTGTAATCAAACTCACATAAAAAACTACAGTAGCTTTGTAGAAAAAAAAAGCTATAGTAGAAAACTAGTGCATGTTATTTACATGTTTATTTATTTTAACGGTAAATGACGTCAACACGTGAAAAAGTAACCGAGTAAGGAGCTAATCTGCTGATTTCTTATATAATGAATAATCATAATGTATAAACATAACATCTTTTTCTATACTTGAGTTAAAGTCATAAGTAGTAACTGACGTAATTTTTTAAAAAGTTATATAACCATCGTACACTCAATTTTTTAAATAGAAAAATATTACTTGAAAGATGAGAAACATTATCGCATAAGTGTTTTACTCAGAAAAAGCTAAATAGTGTATGCGAGATTTAGCAGCGCATATGGGAGACTGCTAGCAGTCAAACAGAAGGTAGTAAAATGAAAAATGTTTCTACTCAGGTCTCAGGCTCCATAATGCAGATAAATAAAGTTCAAATTATATAAATCTAAGCAATAGCATGTGTGTGTGTAAAAAAACACAAACACAAAGTAATTTTCTGCACTGAGAAAAAACAAAACTCATTTGGCATGTCAGCAAAAACTCATAACTTTGATTATTTTTGCATTTCCTGGTAACTTATACAACATTATATAACACATTTAAGCTGCCTGTAAATCTCAAACAAATTCCGGATACGTGTAATCTAATTATTTTGTAAATCAATTAAAATTTAATGTGAAATTAAATATATATCCCAAATACCATAATATTTAATCACACCTCCAACAATGAATTTTATGCTACTAAAAAGAGTAGAATAATTGCTTTGTAAGTTTTTATTTTTTCCCTGTCAGCTGATTCAAAGTAAAATTAAAAAAGAAGAGAAGCGAGGATAACTGGGGTCATATTCCTAATTGAACAACTCCAAAATCGAGAGAAAACAAATGTAGGACAGATAAAAATAATGCTAAAACAATGTGTAGGGATTAGGACTGCTGTGTATTATAGCGCCATCTATTGATTTAGTTTAGTATTTCAAGATTAGCCTCGAACCTATTCCTATGTTTCTCCTAAAATATGTTAACATTGTAAAGTTTAATTAATCAAGGTATAAACTGTAAACCAGAAATATTTACAGGAATATTCTAGTGGCTTTTACAGCAACAAAAACATTCCTTCCAGAAAATTATTTTCTATTTCTTCTAGAATAATTAGTTATCGAGCCCAGGCACAGAGTTAAATAAAAAGGAATTCAAGCATATTACATAATCAAAATGTATGCAGTGTATAATTTTACATATCTGCTATACATATTTTATGAACTTTATAGAATGTGTATGTTCTTCTTACAGGTAAAGATTCAAAAAAGACATTCTAAAAAACATAGTACAATATACAGAGTGTAGAAGCTACTTGTCCATTATCTATATAATTGATATTGTAGTTCTGAGAACTCATCGGTATAAATTAGACTGTAAGATTCAAAATAGTTATGTAGACTAGTAACTTAAACGTATGGGTCATCCAATCAACTAACACTGTAGTTAGGGTTTAACCCTTTCACGAACAGCCATTTTGTATTCCCAGGAACCAGGCAAATTTGACGAAATATTTATATTTGACTGAGTTATTGTAGCATAGGCGATAGAACATATATGAATTTGTGGGGGCACTGACGACAGGAGCCATCTTATTTGCTATGTTAACCATAACTATTGAATTGAAAACTGAAACAGTGACATTCCATGATAGTTACACAGAAGTCTCTATTCCCCCTTCAATCTCTGGTTCCGCTGCCTATGTTTAGTGTTTGTTTTTCTTTTTTTCTTGAAGAAAGGCTTTATAAACCATATATCATTGTAGATATATAACAAAAGTATGATAGTGTGAAAAAACCCCTATAAAAGTACGCCCATATATTGTTCCTGGGAATATAAATAACAGAACTACCAAATAAATTCCTATGGTGAGAAAAGGGTTAATCTTTAACTTTTTTAAACTGAGAAAAGAGTGATTTCAGTCCTCGAAAAATTGTGATAGATTTATACGTCTCTGCTTAACATAGATTTATAACGATACCATTCAAGCAAACTTAGTAGGAGTGGTATTTACGTCTCGTATATTACATTTGCGTTAAAACACGTATACATTTTTTTACTTAACTTTTTGTCCCATGATGATGAATATTCAAAAACAATATATCTTGCGTTTCACCATGCTTAAAATGCATTAAGGGATTGGTCCAAGAACTTGTGTATTTTATCTAAAATAAAAGTCGTTATTAAACATAATAACTGCTAAGTTGTTTTCATAATAAATGGCAAGATACATGAACTCTTTTTAGGCGATCATTCAATACCAAAATTTAATCAATTATTCATTAAGTCACTGTTTTTATAAAAATTTCAATCAACGTTTGCGGCCTCCTCAGAATAAATATACACAACTGCTTGATATTAGAATATTCGTTAAACTTTGAAAGAGAAAACTTAAGTCACTGTGAGGGTATTAAATACTATATTCTAATCTATAATTAGAGTTTTAATATAAACATATGTTTCAGGATTTACATTAACATTCACACATTACTGGTAACATCTTATTAGTTTGTTTGTTTGTTTGAAGTTAAGCACAAAGCTACACATTGCGCTATCTGTGCTCTGCCCACCACGGGTATCGAAACCCGGTTGTTAACGTTGTAAGTCCGCAGACATACCGCTGTGCCACTGGAAGGCAAAATCTTATTAAGCTATCAACTTTGTGGCGGCATTAGTTTAGTGAGTTCTCATGAACACAAAATGCAAATATTTTTTCTAGCCTAACAAAGTGAATTAGACACTTGACCCATAGAAGGCTCAAATATAGAAGATAAAATTTCACCGTGTATATTTTATTAAGTAATCAAAGGACCATTTTCATTATTTGATTAGAAGTAAAATATTTTTGTTACTATTTTACTGCAAACTTAGGATCTGCACGGAAACAAAATGGTTTATTTAAGTACTAGAATATAAGTCTCATTAAGATTGACATAGCAAATTATATTATCATCATTTAATGTATGTGCGAATTTATTATTATTTTATAATAGAATTTCGTACTTGTTCCTGGATCAAAAAATATAAACATGTTGCAGGTGTAGTTATCTGTATACCTCAAAGAGGCGTTGCATCACGAAGCCATCTTTAATTGTTTGTCTTGAACGACAACTCAGCTTAGAAGCTTAGATTTTTTTGTTTTGTTATGTTTCTATTGAATTTCGCGCGAAGTTGCTCGAGTGCCATTTGCGCTAACCCTCCCTAATTTAGAAGTGATAGACTAGAAGGAAAGCAATTAGTTAAAATCACCCACCGTCAACTCTTGGGCTACTCTCTACCAAAGAAAAGTGGAATTGATCATCACATTACAACTCCCTCTCTGCTGAAAAGGCGGGCATGTTCGGTGATGGGATTCAAACCTAAACACAAGGCCATGCCAGGTCTTTTCAGCTTGGATATTTTCCACAAGACTTATTAGGTATTAGTTTCCAACAAATTTAAAATTATCAACAGCTGTTTACAAACCGTTATTAAATGCTTTTAAGTATGAAATATTTATTTGTATAAAATAATTCGGATCTACCCCAAAAGATAAGCCTTAACCAACTGAGCCACCGGGAAGAGATGACCAAAAGTTGGGCAAAATGAGATTAATAAAAATCCATTGAACCTAGTCACAAGCAAATAGTGAATTGCATAAATTGTTGTAAAATAATATGATTTTGTAACATCATGCTTGATATTATATACATATTGTAACTACTATAAACATTAGAGTGGTTTAGTGAGAATTAATGAGTATGTAGATGACAAGTTTTGAAATATATTGTGCTGTTTTGGGAGTATAAGCATTCGCTGATTATTTTACATAATCAAATGTTACAAATTTGGCCGAAAGGACTGGTCACTTCATTGTTGGACATAATTTATAATTGATAATAGCATTCGCTTAGACCGATATTTCCCAAAAGTCTCAGTATACGACTGTTAGAAAATACACTAGAACACATGAACAAACAAAAAAATGTTAGAGGTGAAGCGAAAACTTTATTACCTGAATTTGATAAGAAAGTTTAAATTGGATAAATGCGGTAGGCACGTTTACATAAGAATTAAAGCGAACAACAGAAAGATAGTTATTCCGGAAGTCGATTGGAACCCGGTCTACAGTTATTTAAGTACTGTCATATGGTGTCTGCAAATATGACAAGCCAGAGAATTAGAATGGACTAACACAAACTACGAGTTTTAGTACAAAGAAATCGGAAGGTCAATAATGACATTCTCTTTATGTGTTTGTGAACGAGAGACATGGAAAAAAAAACATGTATTCTGGGGATAAATATCACCATAGTTTTGATATTTGTCTTCAAACAGTTTAGAATATCTGATTAAGAAACTTCGTATCATGTTTGTCAATTTTTTCTCCTATATAAGAATTTCAAGACAGCCCAAGAAAAGAGAAGAGCAGTGTTGAGAGAAACTGTGTGAAGTTCCAGAATGTTCCTTACCTCATAGGGAATAAATCAAACGGTTCTAAGTAAAAGTTAAAGATGCTTAGACTAAGGAAACTTATTTGGCTCCATCGTTAAATATAGTAAGAGAAAAGAAAGAAGACTATCTTGTTGGAAAAGAGCGCCCTACAACTAATAGATTTAGAGTTAGTGACCTCAATGGAATTCATTTAAACTGTATGTTAACTCCCTACACAGGAAATTGGGAAGTGAAAGAGGGCACAATAAATATGCATTATGTTCTAACAATATCACCCAGATCAGAAGCACTTCATGATTTTCTTCAACAGCTGGACCCTTTCACGTGAAGAAGATTTTAAAGTTGGATTCAATGTTTATGTGAATATGGGATGGTGAACATGTGATCTTTCTTATAACAGGAAGTAACACCAGAAGTAGTTGTTTCAATAAATGATGCAGTGTGGTATTGGAGCATCCATTGATAAAGTAGCTATTCCTATCTGGAACAGAAAAAGTGATGAAAGTCAGTGTGTAATTTTGTGATTGGTTACTTTAACAAGTAGACAGAGATATAAGTTTTCACCAAACTAAGACGCTAAGATACTGGCGTGATTACCTTCTTTATGGTTATCATAAGTTGAAGCAAATCTACACAGACTACAGCATCTATTTGAGAAATACCATAGATACTGACCATGCATTTACACTCAAGTAGCTGAAGTTGGTGACAAAACGCGAAGAAGTCTGGGTTAAATTTAGTGGCGTGATTTGGTTGAATAACCCGTAGAAAAAGAAAACAATATTCTGAGATTGAAAAGATCCTGTAATGTGCAAATTTCAAATAAAATAGATAAAACCAATTATGATACATATTGTATCTTAAAGATCATGCATCTCAGTTCAAAGTTCGTTCGTCGTGATCGACTGTGAAGATAACGTTATGAGAAAGAAACTAAGTTAATTGATCAGAGTGAGAAAGATTTTTCAAACAATAAAAACGAAATTTCAGTTGTAACTCTCAAAATAAAGATAAAAATAACCAAAGTTCAGAATCTTAAAGAAACTTCTGCTCAAAATGCAATATTTTTCCATCATGCTTCATAGTTATGAAGAGCAAAACAAATAGATATCTTAAAGTTCGATGACGAGGAACCCACTTTGAGACTAATAATGGTTGGAGACGGCTTGAATGGGTAATGAAGAAAAACTTTAATATAAGTTTAACATAACAGCAAATGTACAACGTTTCGACAAGGTTTTGTCATCATCAGGTACGAAACGTTGTACATTAGCTGTTATGTTAAACTTATATTAAATATTTTTTTTCATTACCCATTCAAGCCGTGTCCAAGCATTATTAGATCTCTTAAAGATTTAATTTCTGATAAAATTACGAATTGTAATGTATGATAGTTGTGGAAATTTTTCAGGGGACCTTTCAGTTATAGGAGAGCCTGTGTTATTTGTACGTGTCATATATTAATAATGTGGGTTGTTTGGTATAACAATTTTTCGTAAAGTTAGTGCATATACATACTTATCAGTGTGTTGATTAATTTGTTATCATATGTTATAATTTTTGTGGACGTCAAAAGTCATGCTTTGCCACTCACTGTTTAATGTGTTGTATAAATGACGAAAGCGTTGAATTTATCAACAACATTGTTGTAACCATACTAGAGAAGCTTTAAGAAGCATTTACTCCGTATAAGTATCTAAAGTTTAGATGTTAAGATTTCAGTAAAAGTTCAAACCTCTCATTTAAAATAAATAAATATTAGCCCATGTTATTTAACAGGCTACATAAGTTGACTTATTTATAGAACAATTATCCGTGTAAAATAACTACCTCATCATTGAATGTTTCAGAAAGCAAAGACAGTTCATAAATGAAACAAGTGGTTGTAACTTCACGCTCCATGGAGTAAGCAGCGATAGTTTTTTGGAATCCGAAAATCAAATCAAAATGACCTTACCAGAGGATATTTATGTTTTGAATGTTTTAGGCGATAGTAAGTCCGGGTGTTTCCACTGTATGCTCTGTATTTTGCTTTCCGGATCAAACTAATGCGCCTGTTACGACAGCGGAAGTCACGTGACCCTGGTAACACGTAATGAGTTTCTAGAAGGATCGGGGAACATCACGAATAAGCCAGTATTTGCTAGATGCCCTCTATTCCTGTATATAAGCGCGCCAGATAAAGTGAGACAATTAATCGGGAATGGAATTGCAGACAAAGAGATATTGAAACAGATAATCGAGTCAAGCCGTAAGTAAAGTGCGTGAATCATTGTGAATTCTAGCGTGTGTCTAAGTTAAAGTGACTGTGGAAATTAAGTGTACTGCAAAGTTGAATTGAGAAAGAATAAACCAGTTTTATTTAAGAAAGAACTTGTATCACTGAAGTTCTTCGGAAAGAAATTTTACGGTAACAAACGACCAGAGGCGTAACAAATTGGTGTCAGGAGTGGGATGGAAAATAAAAATAAAAAAGAAGAAGAAGAAGAAGATGGGAACGAGAGGTGGCAAATCAAACTACAGCTTAGCAGATTTGATGGCAGCAATGCAAGAACAGCAAAAGAAACAAGAAGAGAGATTACAGCAGTTGTTGGAGGAAAAAGAAAAGAAACAAGAAGAACGAGAAAAGAAACAAGAAGAGAGATTACAGCAGTGGATAGAAAAAAAAATAAACAAGAAGAGAGACTATAACAGTGGTTGGAGGAGAAAGTAAATAAACAAGAAGAGAGACTACAGCGGTGGTAGGAGGAGAAAGAAAATAAAGAAGAGAGACTACAGCAGTGGTTTGAGGAGAGAGAAAATGAACAAAAAGAGATATTACAGCAGTGGATGGGGGAGAAAGAAAATAAACAATTGAGAGAAAGCCAGAGTACACAAATAGAAAACATTAGTAAATTTCAAAGCGAATTAAATGCATTAAAGGATTATTTATCGTCTTTTACACAGGATGATACATTAACCATCGACTTACTCAGCCCCAGACAATGGCAAACCGCTTCC
>NW_013665715.1:962230-983822 GCF_000517525.1 Limulus polyphemus
CGAAAGACCAGAACAACGCCACTCCACCCACAGTCTGATTGGATGGTAGAAAAGTACAATTAGACACTTGGGCAGGAAATGGCAAAGTTTTGTAATAGCCGCCAAGATGACTGGGATGTCTTACTCCCTCCACTGTTGATGGCCTATAGAACAGGAGAGCATAAAGCCACTGGATACACTCCAGCAAATTTGATGTTTGGTCGGGAACTTCGGTTGCCAGTGGATCTGTTAACAGGACGCCCACCTTATGAAGAGTTCCCTGAAAATGTGTCAGAGTTTGTGAAAGTGTTATAGGAAAGGATAGATAATATTCACCATCAAGTGCGTTCAAACTTGAAAACGTCTGCTGATTCGATGAAGTTACGTTATGATAAGAAGTCTACTGAAATCAGCTTTGTACCAGGAGACAAGGTGTGGTTGTATAATCCCAGGAAGACCAAAGGGAAGTCTCCTAAGTTGTCTTCTCCATGTGAAGGCCCAAATGACATAGTGAATCGTCTCTCAGACGTGACTTTCCGAATAAAATGTGGTCGGCGAGGTAAGCCAAAGGTGGTGCACGCCAACAGGCTTTGGCGTTATGACAGTCCAGGACATTTCAGTTGGGACGAAGTGAACAATGGAACAAATGACTCCACTGAAGACGTGTCACCTGTAAAGGCCACAGTCGAAGAAGAAACTCTACTCGGTTTTAAGAAGGGAAACAGTGAAGCTCTTCATGAAGTTACTACCACTGATGTGACTGTTACCGATAATAGGACATTTCCTGATGGAGCAGCTAAACCCCACGTGAAGCAGAAGCCAACGAGACGGAGACTAGTGCGGAAGAAGATACGTCCCATAAAAATTAAGATACTTTGTTGAATTTTAATTTTGTGTTTGTAAATTCTGAACATTGAATTAAATTATTGTTAATTATATATTGGTTTAATGTAAGTGGCTATTGTTTGGGACGAACAATACGAAGGAAGGGGCAGTGTTACGACAACGGAACTCACGTGACGCTGGTAACACGTAATGAGTTTCTCGAAGGATCGGGGAACATCACGAATAATCCAGTATTTGCTACACGCCCTCTATTCCTGTATATAAGCGCGCCAGATAAAGTGAGACAATTAATCGGGAATGGAATTGCAGACAAAGAGATATTGAAACATATAATCGAGTCAAGCCGTAAGTAAAGTGCGTGAATCATTGTGAATTCTAGCCTGTGTCTAAGTTAAAGTGACTGTGGAAAGTAAGTGTACTGCAAAGTTGTATTGAAAAAGAATAAACTAGTTTTATTTAAGAAAGAACTTGTATCGTCGAAGTTCTTCGGAAAGAATCTTTACGGTAACAAACGACCAGAGGCGTAACACGTCCATATTTTACCGCTGGGCACATAGCATTCATCCTAGTAACGTTGCAAAAGCTGGGCACACATGTCCAATTCTGTTTATGAATGTCTGTCTATTGTTTTGTGATCCAACGAGCACACACGTTCCGGAAGCTCTGATGTTTATAAAAAAAAATGGCATGGGTACTGTCTGCACTTATGATACCTTATTAACAAATTCAACAATATTTACTCGTCTGTGTCCACCTTGGTAATGTTTACATCATTGGTGTCACTACTGAGGCGTCCTGGTCGATCTTCATCCACTATTGTTGTACGGCCATTGTTAAACCAGTCCAACTCGTACATTTTCCTATGCGCCATACAATTATCTCCATAGTGTACAAACATTTTCCCTTTGTTTTTTAGCCGGTACAACGCCTTCGGCCTATAAAAAAGGAAACGAATCGCAGATCGTTGCTCTCCTTTGGTGAACATTGACAACTGCGCATCGTGTTACTCACTTACTCATTAGTGCCACTATGCGTGAACGAGAGAGTATTTTCATAAGTACATAAATCAAAGTGGCTTGGTGGCGTGATGTTTACAGCTTTGTAGCACTTAGAAAGCACTGGTGTAAATATTGCCTTTATTTTCTGAACCAACCTCGTATTTAGGTATTTTTATTTCGTGACGTAATAGACCTTTTGCAATATTTTATATGAAAAAGAATTTCCTTCTACTAAATATCGAAATTTTTAGAACTTTCTCTAAGTTTTCGGAATTCTGTTTTTTAGATATAAAAAAACAACTATTTGTGATGGGCAATAATTGCTTTGCCATATCACTGTGTGTGTGTGTGTGTATTTGTGATAGTAGGTCGAATATAAAATTAGAATTTTTTTTTGAAATGTGTCCATTAAAAATGAGTAAATGTAGCTCATAGATATTACCGTTGTATTATTTTTTTAATGTACTTTTTCATATATCCATTCCACGCTTCATTATTGGCTACCATTATATGTTGTGATAATCCGTCCACACGATTGTCTGTCTGTGGCGCCCCCAGTGACTACATATAAATTACTAGCTTGTGTTATTCTACATACCTATATAAAGGTACTCTTTTCCAAATACATTAGATTAATCTATAGCTATAAAAAACAGGTTTTTCATTTATTTCGAACTTTGGGTGTTCTTAATTGTGAAACTATTATTTCTCTAATATAAATTTTCACTTTTTGAAAATTTATAAGCATAAGCATATCAATAATGGATATTTGTAAGTCCAACAGCTCTCTAATTATGAATATATTTGTTCTCAGTCTCTGGCGCTTCTAGTTGTATAAAATACATTGCAATTAATATAAGTTTTTTCTCCCTACATAAATACAACATATATATTGTTTCGCAAGCTACGGGTCCTGGGTTCGAAACCTATTATCGAACATGCTCGCCGTGGGAGTGTAATAATTCGACGGTCCATCACACTATTTGTTAGTAAAGAGTAGTCCAAGAATTGGCGGTGGGTGGTATTGACAAACTGTCTACCCTCTAATCTATCATTTCAAAATTAGGGATGGCAAGTCCATCCCTATGCGCAAACAACCTCCATCAACGATAAATGTTATGTTCAATTAAAGATAGATCCTGATTTTTAAGATCTACCGTCAGCTGAAAATAGATCGTATAATTTGTATTAAGCTCTACGTTTTTGCGTGTATAAATATCTAAATTGTTAATATTTAATGATTGAATATCACCTTCATTGACTCTACATTTTAGCATAAAAATATCGTATTGAACTGTAAGATTAAGAAATCAAAGACTACCTTTTTCAAAGTACACGAATACCACTCGATCAGTTGATATTGAGCAAGTGTATTTTGCTCTGGTTGCTCTTTGTTTGTCTAAGTTCATTCCCCATTGTTGTAAGTGTGAAGTACCTCGCGAATGTTTTGAAATAAAAATTCATTTTGGAGCAATGACCGCTTTTAAGTCTCGAAAACTAATTATATGTCCAGAGACATTGTGGATGACGAAAATCCACATCATAAACTTTGTATGTGTTTACTTATAGCAAAGTCACATCGGGCTATATGCTGTGTCCACTGAGGAGAATCGAACCCCCTAATTTTAGCAGTATAAATCCGAAGACTTACCGCTGTCCCATTATAATGTCTAACATGAAAGCTTATCCGAAATAACAATTACAAACACAGCTACGCCTTTTCTTTTATGAAGAAAAGAAAAAAGAAACCCAAGTTACTCCCTATGTTTACTAAGATATTTGAACCTGATAAGTCGAGTATAAGATTTTTGACTGTATTTATAAATTTTGAAAATGCTTTTGGCTTTGGCATTATTTGAAACCTTGAAAAATCCACATTTGTGTGATTTAATTTTCAGTACAAAATTTGTGTTTATGAAACCGACAAATATATACATGTAAATATATAATTTTTAATTCGTATTAGTTAGTTTCTTCATATAGATAGCGTAAGTGATGAAATTATGAAAGAAGCGAACTTTCCCAAAAATGTAACACCATTCTTTTTTTAAAAAAGTCTGATTTTGTGAGTTTTGAAATGGCAGCAGAAACTAATCAGAAAATTATTAATATTTTCTTGATGCTATAAATTTCATCAGGAGTGGATTTCTAATTTTCACATAAACATTTTTTGCAAGAAACGACATATTGCAAAAAATATCTTTATAAGTTTTTCTAGCTATTTTGTGGCATATAGATAGAATTGTGTTCATTCCATTTATTGTCTACAGTTGTGATTTTAAACTGTTGTCGAATCTTTTTTTTTAATTAAAATGTTGTAATTTGTAATCTCAGTAACTCAAATTATGTATATATATTAATGGCAGTATATCATTACATACTGAATACAATTCTATTAAAATTGGTTAAAATGCACATATTTCAAAGTATACCAAATATTCAACGTTATAGAAGCCAAATTTTTACTTTAGTTTTGTAAGGCTATATGACTGATATATCTTTTCTATTCTTCCATGAAATTTGGCATACAATTTTGACTCGGTAACCTTTTCACTGTCACTATTTAACTTTCATCTCCATGAAAATAACCTAATTTAAGTTGTTTTTTTTATTACAATGCATAAAAAGACATTTACGTTATATTAAAAAGCTCAAAATCTCGATAGTGTTTATCACAATCCCTGTATAATTTGCTACTCACTTGTTGTTGATTTGTTCTTTGCGAAGCCTAGTGCATGCCCTTCCTGTGGCTTAGCAATGGGTTTATGACGTCAAAATTTGGGTTTACATTCCTTCGGTGGACAGAGCACAGATAACCTATTGTGGAGCTTTGTGCTTTACAAAAATAAACATATAATTTTGTTCACAGCCCCCAGTGGCTCAGCAGTAAGTCTGACTGAGGGCTTATAGTGTTAAAAATCGGGTTTCGATACTCGCAGTAGGCAGAGCTATTATGTAACTTTGCGCTTCACAACAAACAAACAAAAAATATTTATGCACAAAATATTTACAAAATATTTTTCCCCGAAGTAATTTTCTGTATTTTTTTCATCCTATAATTTTGTTATATTTAATTATTTTGGATGTCAGTCAGCGTCATTCACTCACAATATATGAAGTTATCAATAAGTTCTGATGCCACGAAGATCAAAGTTTCTTTTTATTGCAAGTTTTAAAATTTGATTTACTACCTTTAAATTATGATTATAAACTTCAACTTCATAATTCTTTTTTTACTGAAAAATACGACATACGCTTTCTATACGTGTATTTTACAAAGGCCGTGAGCTCTATGTGTTAAAATTAGTACAGTTTTCGAAAAAACAAGTTCTATAGAAATGTTTCCAATGTAAAATTACATCCAATAAATGTATCTCTATTCTGAAAAAGTGTATAAGTAATTTTTATTGTCAGTTCAATGTTACTTTTTATTAGTTAAAAGTAATATAATCTTCGAAATTACAAATTCTACAGAACTATTTCCAGTGTAAAATAACAAGTTCTACATAATTATTTCCAGTGTAAAATTACAAATTCTACATAATTATTTCCAGTGTAAAATTAAGTTCAAAAAATGTATCTATGTTCTGAAAAAGCATATAAATAATATTTTATTATCAGTCTATTTTTCCACTTAAAAATATCAAGAAATTATAAATGCACATTATAAATAACAAAAGACGAAAAGTAAGCATCACTGTGCTAACAATTTATCAACACTGCTAAAGCATGTGATATTCCAAGAAGCTTATGATCATATTCCATTTAAGAATGCTTCAGCAACCAATTGATAAGAACAAAAGCACGTGCATTTTAAAACTGAGGAACAAAACAAAACTTGTAATTTGCTGCAAAACGCAGAATTTTTAAGAATCTTACGTGTTATATGTTCCTAAAGAAATGTTATGTTTAACTTAACTAACATATTTTGCAGCAATTTATGAAATAATCCGCGACATATTACACAAACATATTTATGTTATTTCGCTCTCTACTTTTAGTTAGACTTTTGTAAACTAGCACTTGTTCTCATCGACCTACCCTGACTTCTTCTTAGTCGTAGAAGTTAAGATTGCTTTGGAAGTGTATTATGAAAAAACTACAATTATTCTTAATTTGTATACATCTTTACATTTCACGAATTATATATTCTCTCACTATATCACAGTTTTTATGTTGAACTATCACTTATAGTAGAGTTACAATTAACATTTTCTTCAAAGTCACACATTCCTAGTTCTGAATTAAATAAAAACCCTTGTTTACAGTAGTGGGAGATCTTTATGCCATCCTTACAACGATAAAACACGTGACAAAACCTGGCATAATCTGGGTAAAAACCATCAGGTTTTTCAGAACAATCAAATAAAAAACGGTGAGGGACACCATGAACATGAGCTGGTTTAGAAACTTTGTCAGGAACATCGTTGCCTGTTGAATGTACATTAATATCGACAGTATGTTTACCGGAATCTGTACAAGTCACAGCTTCGGCCAAATCACAGGCCATTGTTCTTAGGTCGAACAGTTTTCCTGTAGGACAAGTATACAGAAGTACTTGATCTTTCAAACATGCATAATATTTCCGACAACCTGATTTATAATCTGGATAATATCCATTGATCTTCCCTTGACAATGAAGCTTTCCTTCCTTTAGTATTTCTGGTGTTTGACAAAAAACATTTTCTGGAAGGTCACAATTTTTGGACTCGGGGTTAAAGAGTAATACACTTGGGCAACTATATGTTTTCCTGATATTTCGATAACAAATGTGAAATTGCTTACAGCCACTTTCGTAATCTGGAAAGAAGCCAATTTCTTTGTATGGACATTCGAATCCAAAATTAATCGATAAGGAAGATTCTGTTATTGCGATGTCAGATAGAGGTACTTTTGTGGGGTTAGTGAACATCCCCTTGGTTTCAGGTTTTGTCACAGTAGGAAAGTGATCAAATTCATAGCTATCTACAAACAAAGGATCCGTTAAAGATGCTGAGAAGGAAGCACCTTGTTGAAGTTTAACTCCATAATAACTATATTTCGGCCGCAGGTTTGTGTTATTTACAAGCTCTAACTGCAAACTGTTAGTTTCATTTTCATCATTCAATACTAAACTGCTTGTGTTTTTCTCTAGCGTTGATACCAAACTATTAGTTTTATTTTCAATATTTAACACCAAACTGCTAGAGTTATTTGGAAATCCTGATACCAAACTATAGGTTTCATTATCAAGACCTGCTACCAAAATATTTCTTTCATTTGCATTACCTAACACCAACCCACCTATTTCTCTATCCTTACCTAATGCCAAAGAGTTTGTTTCGTTTGTAAAACGTAAAACCAAACTGCTTGTTTCATTTGCAAGGTCTGATATCAAATATTGTTCTTTGACGCTATTTCTTTCACTTGCAACGTTTAAAACTGTATTATTTGTTTCATTTCTAAGAATTAAAGCTGCAGGTTCAATTGTTTCTCGTTCATATTCTACAGGTTTTTCGAGCTTTGGAGATGAAGTAACTGGAACTGGTACCAATGTAGTGATAAACAGTTCAGTGACTGTTTTCATTTTCTTATTCTTATCTGTTTCACTACTCTCTAAAATATCATAGTGGTCAAAATCATCATACTTAATTACATTTTGGGTTGAATTAAGAATTTCATCTGTTAAATGGATACCTTTCTTCGTGCCAGCTTGATGGTTGTTAGTACTGGTTGTTAGAGAAAAAGTTTGGTTTTGATCCAATTTTTTTTCTATTTCTTTTTTATGATCTCCAAAATCAGGATAGTCATAGATTGCATAATAGTAATATTCATATTCTTGTGGAATATGTGTCGATAATTCACTTTTCAAATCCCGGTCGTTTATTTTCTTTGTTTCATTTGTTTGATCTATGGGATTTTCCTCAGTCGACATTTTCTGAATATCTTCATGTTCCTTATTCAGCGGTTCTATCTCTTCGTTTTGGTTTTTACCATCTGTTTCCTTGATGCCAACATTATGAACGTCCGTTTTTATAATAACAGTCTGGTTGTCATCATATTTTTCTTCATGCTTTACATAATCGCTGAAGGAATTGGGAGAGTCGTAGATGTCGTAATACAAATATTCATGTGTTCTTGGAACATTGGTTGTTAGTCCATTATTTACAAGTTTCTTGTTTGCTCTATTAAATTCAGCATTTTGGATATTAATCTGCTCGGCTGGCGTTTTCTGACCATTTTGTTGGTCTGCATTAAGTATTTGATGTTCTTTAGTATGGTTTCTACTATATGAAAGTGTTACATTTGTTTTCTGTGTTTTAGTTTTTCTCACCGCATTGTGTGTCACGGTAAAGTTTTTAGATTTAATATCTTCTGAAGAATTAATTTCCAGTGGTTGATCACTGATGGAACTATTGTTTTCTTCTTCATCAAATTGTACCGATTCATCAGAATTACCTGATAAGGACAGAGTTATTGGGTATTCATCAGGGAGTGGAGGTTTACAAATGACATTAGATTCTAGTTCGCAAAACAATGTAATTGTGTTAAACATATAATCTTCAGGACAAAAAACTTCCTTCTTCAAGCCCTTTTCGCAGATAAAATATTTTTTACAATGAGTTAAGTAATCTGGGTACATTCCATCAGTTTTAGAATTACAAGAAAAGCCATCGTCAGACTTAGTCCACTGTTCTTTTATCTGTTGACAATTTACTCTAACTGGATCATCACAGGATTCTGAATCCGGATTAAACACTAGATCTTCGGGACACATGTATGAAAATGTTTGTCCATTAGCACACAAATGGAATAACCTACAGTTTTCTTCACCAAGCATGTAAAAACCATTAGGTTTCGCTTGGCAACTGAACGAAGTATTTGTCTTCTGTAAAACTCGAATTATTCGAGATTTAAAGGTATAAGGACGAACAGACTCGACTCCTTTGTTCTCGCATTGGTTATTCGTGTCTGCATCACAAGAACGCGTGAAAGCATTGAACCATCTTCCCGTGGGACAGCTGTAGGTTCCTCCCCCATAATCCCAACATTCATGCCATCTCTTGCAGTTACTCGTTACGTCCACGTATATTCCTTCATCACCATGTAAACATTGAAAAGCACCAAGAATTTGCGGTGCCGTGCACTTAACTGAGCTAGAATCCTGGCATTGTCTGGTAACGATGTTAAATTTCGTACCTTCAGGGCAGTTTATGAGCTCTCTGCGTCCGTATGCGCAAATGTAATACCGGCTACACTCTGTGATAAAATCCGGAAATAGCCCTACTCGGCCTTCACACCCATACTGTGATATATCCCAGTGACGAAAGGTGGCTAACGTGGGATTGTTGTCAAGATGATTGCAATACACGAGAGATGACGACAGACAGCTCCCAGTTGAAGCATCAAACAGAGACGATGACGGGCAATACTTTGTGACGACTCTGCGATGGTTTATGCACAAAAAGTAAGCTGAACAACCAGTGTTAAAATCTGGATACAGCCCATCCGTTTTACCCTCACAGTCAGGATCTTTTACAAAAGCACATTTTACCAAAGAACTAGGGTCACACTTCCAAGTAGCTGGATTCATCAGTTTGCCCTGCCCACAGGTGCCAAGATGTGTCATGTGATTATCCCTACAAATCATGAATTCTCTACAACCAGTTTCAACAAGAGGATAAATCCCATTAGGCTTATTCTGACAATCCATTTCTGTAGGTTTCTCACACCTAGCTTTAGACGGGTAGTCACATGCTAACAGGCGCTTGCTAAAAGCCAAATTTGCGGGACAAGAATAACTTTTTGGCTTACCATTAACACAGAGGTAAAACGCTCTGCAATTATTGTCATATTCTGGATAATAACCATCAGGCAAACCATTGCAGTTAAAAGAAGAAAAGTTGGAGCAATGCACGCCTTTTGGGTGGTTACATTTTATTATCCTTTCATTAAAAATCTTCCCTGGTGGGCAAACGTACTCAGATATCTCCTCGTTGCGACATAGATAGTACCGCTTACAATTTTCTGAATAATCAGCGTATATCCCCTCAGACTTTTCTTCACAGGAGAGTTGAAAGCATGGCACGTCTTGTGTCTCTCGGCATGATCCTGTCCTCCAATCAAAAAGCTTGTTTCCAGGACAGCTGAAAACCACTTTCTGGCCAGCTAATAAAAGGAAAAATAATAATAATGAAACTCTCGAGGCAATTAAGCTGTTGTACTTGGGTATTATGAGAGATATTTGTTTTCTTGTGACATAGATTACTTTTGTTTTTTGTTTATAAATTTGAAACTTTCGAATATTTATCACACTAAATAAAATACAAGCCCATATATTCAAATACTTTATTAACAATAACATACCTGTGGGTGTGAAATATGAAACGGGTTATTTATAAAAAATGTGTTAAAATGATAATATTTGACGTGTGAGCTCTAAAGGAAGTAAAGTTACTTAAATCTTAACCATTGTTTATGTAGATCCAATCTGCATAAAGAAGTGCTGTTAAAATCTTAGGTATTTCTTGTATTGGCCCACTATACAGGGAGAAGCCCTGCAAAAATGATAACCACTTGTTGTTTCGACCCACTCTGCAGGGAGAATGGATAATGAAATATTAACCATTTGTTGTGTAGACCCACACTGCGTGGAGAAAGGATGATAAATTATTAACCATTTGTTGTGTCGACCCACACTGCATAGAGAAAGGATGATAAAATATTAACCATTTGTTGTGTCGACCCACACTGCGGAGAGAAAGGATGATAAAATATTAACCATTTGTTGTGTAGACCCACTCTGCGGGGAGGAAGGATGATGAATTATTAACCATTTGTGGTATCGACCAACACGGAGGGGAGAAAGGATGATGACATATTAACCACTTGTTGTGTAGTCCAACTCTGCAGGGCGAAAGGATGATGAAATATTAACCACTTGTTGTGTAGACCCACTCTGTTGGGAGAAAGGATGATGAAATATTAACCATTTGTTGTGTAGACCCACTCTGCGAAGAGAAAATATGATGAAATATTAACCATTTGTTGTGTAGACCCACTCTGCGAAGAGAAAAGATGATAAAATATTAACCATTTGCTGTATAGACCCACTCTGCTGGGAGAAAGGATGATGAAATATTAACCATTTGTTGTGTAGACCCACTCTGCGGGGAGAATAGATGATGAAATATTAACCATTTGTTGTGTAGACCCACTCTGCGGGGAGAAAGGATGATGAAATATTAACCATTTGTTGTGTAGACCCACTCTGCGGGGAAAAAGAATAGTAAATAGTAAAGTGCGAGGATTTGTTTGTTTGTAATTAGGCACAAAGCTGATCTGCACACCACGAGTATCGAAACCCGGTTTCTAGCGTTGTAAGTCTGCAGACATAACGCTGTGCCACTGGGGAGCCTCTATGCGGAGAAAATATAATAAAATATTAACCATTTGTTGTGTCTACTAACCCTGCGGGTCAAACGGTGGTTAGGGATTCAACGTCGCTTCAAAGAGTAGTCCAAGAGTAGGCGATAGGTGCTGTTTACAAGCTGTCTTTCCTCTAACCTATCACTTTAAAATTTTGGATGGCTAGCGCAGACTGCTCTTAATAACTTTGCGCGTATATACGAAAGTAAATATGACAAAAGGTTAAAATAACGTAACCATTTTTTGTGTCGGTTCATTTTAAATAGAGAAAAAATGTTAAAATATTAGCAATCTGTTCTGTTGGCTCACTCTATATAGAGAAAATGTGTTAGAATCTTAGCCAAATGTTCTGTCAACCCACTCTGCCTAGAAAAAATATTGAAATCTTAACTATATTTTGTGTCGGCCCAATTTGCCAAGAAAATAAAATGTTGAAATATTAGCCATTTGCTCTATTTTCCCACTCTGCCTTATAATGTATATGATATTTGATTATTCAGGTTAAAAAAGTCAGCGTCTTTATCAACAATCACTTCAATAATATACCTCACTTTGGACCTATATACTAAAAACACCAAAAGTCACGTGTTCTCTGGCAATGAAAATAGTGTTTGTTTTGTTGTCCTAAACTAAACCAATCCGACTGTAACTTAAATAAAAAAAATAAAAGCCTCTCTTGCGATTAAACTTGCATTTCTATAAGTACAGGCCCGGCATGACCAGGTGGTTAGGGCGCTCGACTCGCAATTTGCGGGTCGCGGGTTCGAATCCCCGCCCCTTTCATGCTCGCCCTCTCAGCCGTGAAGGGGTATAATGTGATGGTCAATCCGACTATTCGTTGGTAAAAAGAGTTGGCGTTGGGTGGTGATGACTAGCTGCCTTCCCTCTAGTCTTACACTGCTAAATTAGGGACGACTAGCGCAGATAGCCCTCGTGTAGCTTTGCGCGAAATTCAAAACAAACAGACAAACTATAAGTACATAAATAAATATGAATCTACAATAAATATTTGTAACTTTACATATCAAGTGCGTAAATATCTAGAAAATAAACTGAAGTATCAATAAGCCTAAAGTGGCTTGACAAATATAAATTAACCATTGTCACATTCTTCTTATTGAGTTAATCACAATAATATAAATAGACAGATAAATACTTATGATCTGTTAGGGTTTTATTTTCACCAGTTTTCTTGAAAATTATTCAACTTTCTTTAATAAAGTTCTTTACCTTTACAAAAATAAAATTTACGGCATTCACTTTCATAGTCGGTGTAAACTCCATCTTCCTGGTCACCACAGTCTCCAACCAACGTTGGCCAAGCTGACTTCTCCGGATCAACACAACTTACACTGTGGGGGGCGTCGCAATACCCTTCATCAGGGTTGAAAACGGTGCCATTGGAACACCAGAAAATGTGTGTTCGACCACTCTCACACAAATAGAACAACCTACATGCTTTCTGATAGTCGGGATAGGCGCCATCGGGTCTTCTAGTGCAATCAAAGGGCAGATGATTCAAGACGGCAGCTGTGGGGTCGACAATATCACCGAGACTAAGAGCAGTAGAAAGAAGTGGCGAGTTCTGTTAAAATTAAAGCAAACAATTATGTAACTATTAATTATAAATTGTAAAGATTTATTATATAAGCGTCCAAATAAATAGACGTTTCTTACCTGGAATGTAGCTCGCGATGGGCGTTCCTGTGTCTCAGTTGCCAATACATTAAAAGCAGATATTCCTTTAAAAGAAAACAAGAATATGTATTATATATATATATATAGCTAGCAGTAAATAAAGTATCAAGTATAACCAAACTTTTAATTGTTATCTTTTTTAATTCGATCATATTTTAGGTGAAACATAGATCACAATAAAAACGAAAATTAAAAACAAATTAATATTTCCTATAACGTATTTTATATTGAAGAAGAACAAAAAACTCGTGCCGGTTTAAATATATCCTGTTATATACCCTATAAATAAAAAGTTAGAATTATAAAACTCCCTCCACTGACAGAACAAGGAACAAGACCAAGCTGTTTGAAACGACACCCATAATAGGATTGTTTGCTATGTATAACGTCAAGGTGGCTTTCAAAAATCTAGTTTAATATCCTGTTTAAGATTAGAGACGTGTGCAGAAAAACAACAGACTCTATGATGAACAACGTGAATGCCTGGTAAACGTCACAAGGTCATCATGTTAAAATCCTTCTAGTTGTTTGAAAGGGTTGTCCCTTTCTGTCAACTAGTTGTAATTATAAGCTTCAACATGTTCAGAAGGACGATCTTTCTGACCACTAGAAACAAGAAAGACTGCTACAATTACTAATTTCACAGGTTTTTATTTGTTTGTTGTTGTTTTTTTACAGCATGATATCACTTCTCTTTTATATCTTTACTGATTTGTTAGAGTTAAATAACGTTATCTCATTCAATTGTAAAACATAAAAACGTGCTTAATAAAACTTTATCTCTTCTAGGAAAATAAACTTTCAACTTTCTCTAGCAGGATTTTAAATTTCGTATGAAGAAAATTAATGAATTATTTCCATACTGGGTCAATACTTTATAATGACATTTACGTAATAATATTTTCATTTCTCCAAATCCTTCTAGCGATATGATATATGTATTAATTTGTATTACTGTGTTAACTCTTCCAAATGCTATCATTTGAATGACGGTCGTCGTCAGGAAGGTTTGGGAGTGCAAACGAACTCCCTTTTGGATCACAAATAAACATTAATTCCACGAACCACTATATCCACGTATTGAACGACCAACGGTCCCATTTCTCAGTTCAATGTAAAGGAGCAAGGGCAATGGCAAACACAATACTGTAAAATTATGTTCTGGCCAGATTAAATTCTTAATATTTTCACTTACGCTATGGCAGCTAGATACACTTCAGGAGGCTGTGGCTATTCGTTCATATTTACATACTTCCAGCCAGTTCGATACAGTACCCATACGTTGCATTTATTGAATGACTCAAATGACAATATATCCACCTTATATTATGTAATTTAGTTTTTGGTAAGCGCAAACCAACAGGCTATCTGTGCTGCCCCCACCGCCAGCATCGAAGCCTTATTCAATGACGAGGAACTCACTTTGAGACTAATATTGGTTGGAGACGGCTTGAATGGGTAATGAAGAAAAACTTTAACATAAGTTTAACATAACAGCAAATGTACAACGTTTCTACAAGGTTTTGTCATCATCGGGTCTCCAACCATTATTATCGAAGCCTTATGTTTAGTGTTATAAACCCTCAGACTTGCCGCTGAGCTAGCGGGAGGGGGATGGGGGCGTAATATAATAAGGTGCAAAATAGTTATTAAAAATTCGAACTTACACATAGACCTCAGTTAAATAATAAAGAGATAATATCAAGTTTATTTTTAAGATTAGCGTGAATATTTACTTCACTGTAACTTATTCATCGTCGAGGCCTGGGACTAAGGTAAAGAAAATATTGTTACGTCTGTGTTCGTTTGTTAATTTTTCGTAGACATTTTTTCCAAAAAACTTCAGCGATACAAGTCTTTTCTCAAATAAAACAAGTTTATTCTTTCTCAATTCAACTTTGCAATGCACATAATTTCCAAAGTCACTTTAACTTAAACATACGCTATAATTAACAACGAACGATTCGCGCACTTTACTTACTACTGCACGTGACTCAATTGTCCATCTCTATCTCTGCCTGTCTGCAATTTACTTATCTGTGTCGTCACTTCTCGCCGGGCTTATATATACAAAATAGAGGGCGTCTGGCAAACACTCTAGCCCATACTTATTATGTGTTACCAGCGTCACGTGACTTCCGCTGTCGTAACACTGCCCCTTCCTTAGTATTGTTCATCCCGAACAATAGCCACTTAAGTCAAACCAATAGATAATTAACAATAACTTAATTAAATGTACAGGATTTACAAACACAAAATTAAAATTCAACAAAGTCTCTTGATTTTACGGGACGTATCTTCTTCCGTATTGGCTTCTGCTTCACGTGAAGTTCATCTGCTCCATCAGGAATTGTCCTATTATCGGTAATAGTCACATCAGTGGTAGTAACTTCATGAAGGGCTTCACTGGTTCTCTTCTCAAAACCGAGTAGAGTTTCTTCTTTAACAGTGGCTTTTTCAGGTGACACGTTTTCAGTGGCATCTTTTGTTCCATTGTTCACTTCGTCCCAACTGAAATGTCGCTAGTGTTGGAGAATTACACGAGCCAAGCAGCAGCAGTGGAAAATCAACTCTGCCTGGGCTGACATATCCCAAACACCCAACAATAAACCAATTCGACCTTGTCTTAATGAGTCCTTATGCTTTCCACAGACTCGTGAACGAAAATTCATACATGAATAGTATAAATCATATCTTTGGCTTGAATATTCTGCATCTACTGACAAAGTTTACTGTTTTGTCTGTCGTCATTTTACTACAGCCACTAAATATCAAGGTGAGCAAGCTTTTGTTTCTGAAGGGTTCACTAAACGGAAAAAGTGCACGGGTAAATCTCCCCAAAAAAATAAACTGCTCAAACACAATCAGTCTGATGCGCATTTGAACAACACATGCAAATATCAAGCTTATTTAGTATCAGAGCTTTCTGACAAAATAGTAGCAAACCATATTAATAAAGCTCACCAGCTGATTGTGGAAAAATAGAGTATACATCAAAATACTTGCAGACATAGCTCAGGGAACTGATCATGAAGGAGACACAGTTGAAAATAAAGGAAACTTTTTGGTAATGTTAAACTTCTTAAAGACTTATTCCCAGATCTTAAATGAACAATTGTGTGAAGGACCTGAAAATGCCAAATATACACACCACAGTGAACAAGATGACATTTTAGATATCGTAAGTGATATAATTTTGGACAAAATAAAAGAAGAAATAAGAAAAGTTCAGTACTTTTCCATCTTAGTCGATGAAGCTAAAGACCTATCGAAAAACACCAGTTGATTCAGAAGTTCGTGGAGAATTTCTTGGTTTTGAAGTCATTGGTAAACCCAATGTAGAATCGTTGGCCAAATATATCTTCTGGAAGAGTTAAGGGACAACGTACTTGATGTCAGAAACCTGATTGGTCAAGGATATGGTGGAACTGTTGTCATGAGCGGCAAGTGCTCTGGGATTCAACAGAAAATAAGACAAATCATATCTCAAGCCATCTATATTCACTGTTTTGCTCATCGCCTTAGTTTGATCATCGTAAAAAGTGTTAAATCTGTTACCTCTGTGGCTGACGTTTTCTCAGCGCTTCAGACTTACTACAGTTTTTAAGTGGTTCTAATGTTCACACACAGTGGATTGATTTCCAAAGAAGAAAATACATGCACCCAAGTGAAAAGCCTGTAGAAATTAAAACAATGTCAAAAACATGATGGGCTTGCCAGGTGCTTGCTGTAAGTGCAATTGTAGCAAGGTTTGACTGTTTTATTAAATGTCTGTGGAATATTGACCTCAGTGATTGCAATTGAGACCATGCATTAAATGCCCAATTCATTTTGGTGCAATTTGCCAGACATTCATATACTGTACACTGTTTCTGAATGACATCTTATGTGAAGCAAAAGGAGCATCAGATATGCTGCAGAGTTCCAAGTTAGATTATTTGAAAGCACCAGATCTCATTGAGAGTCTTCTAGCAAAGTTTCAAACCTACAAATATGACGATAAAGCTGCACCTTTTTTTTAATGATCTTGTGGTATCGCTATCAGAAATGACCTGAAATGTTGCCATCAGTATCAGTTACTAAACTCCACGCCCTCAAACATAGAGACTTTGTAGTTTTAGCCACACTTGGGAAGCCTGGCCATACGAGAGTCATCTGATATGAAACGAGCCATCTTGTTTCCAACCATTGGTAGTTTTCTTACAAGATTAAACAAACGATTCAATGTGGAAAGTCTCCAAATGTTCCTCTTCCTGTTAGCAGTTGACCTCAAATCTGAAAACTTCCTCGATTTTGAGACTACTAAATATCTCGTCGCCCATTATAGAGTGAATCTTGAATACATACAAATGGAAATGAGGCAAGCTAAGTGAATGAATGAGCATTCAAGTGCCACATTTGGAGCAGTTGAGGAGTTTGCAGAACAATGCAAACACTTATTTGTGGCTTTTATTGAACAGTATATGGAAGCCCATGGAGGGAGTATAAGTCCAAGTCCAAGAATAACCAGTTAAAATCGAAGCCTGGGTGGCTGACCGGAAGAAGGATGCCACCAAAGCTGAAAAGTAGTCAGCAAACAGAAGGAAGAAGGGATACTATGCTTGTTATAAAATGTGGCACATTGTGAGTGAGTACAAGTCTGTCACCAAAAAGCAGCCACAAAAATTACAACATAAAGTAGCTGTAGGTGCCTTTAGAGATAGTCCTGGCAATAAACAAGAAAATAGTGGATGCTGCTGAAGAAATAAAATAGAAACAACACATCAGATTTATCACAAGAAGGAAGTGTTATTTCCATGATTAAATAGTACATGACTGGTGGTCAGCTCAAGTTAGCAAATGTATCAACAGTACCAGTAGTGATTGGATATGTGACAAACATTGAGAGATGCCGACAAACCACAACATGCCAGTAGGTGAAGAATATGTCAGGGACACGAAAATGAAAGTCTTATGAGAAACTGAGTGCAGTAGGGCAGCAATGAGAACTAGTCTAGTATCTGATGGCCAGATGACAGACTATGTACATCTGTGTGGGCTGATTGATGTAGAAGAGAGAAATTTTCCATGTATGGGAGACCTTGAGGCTATGTGTATGAAGGCACCCATCTATGACTTGGTGATCGACAATATACCAGGCAGTAGCAATTTGGAGGAACCAGACAAAACGGAGACTGATGAGGCATCTGCAGTCACCACAAGAGCTCAAGAGAAGACGAGCAAGCAATAAAAGTCTCGAAAAGTGACATCCTGAATGTAGGTCTATATGAAGTGACTGAGCATAAAGGAAAGACCCTTCACTGCAGAAACTTTGGGAAAGTGCCAGGGAGAAAGTGGTGCACGAGACCAAACGATTTGTTTATTTGTATGTTTTGAATTTCGCGCAAAGCTACACGAGGGCTGTCTGCGCTAGCTGTTCCTAATTTAACAGTATAAGACTAAAGGGAAGGCAGCTAGTCATCATCACCCACCCCCAACTCTTGGGCTACTCTTTTACCAACGAATAGTGGGATTGACCGTCACATTATCACGCCCCCACGGCTGAAAGGGCGAGCATGTTTGGTGTGACAGGGATTCGAACCCGCGACCCTCAAATTGCGAGTCGAGCACACTAACCACCTGGCCATGCCGGGCAGACCAAACGAAAGAGGACTTACAGAACAGAGGAACAATAGGGAGTGCTGTACTGGATCTATCAATGCAGTTCTACTGGGGAAGTTAAACTGATTATAGTCCCAACAGAATACCAGACTCAAGTGATGAATCTGACTTATGAGTCGATTGTAGGAGCAAAAATGATGGCAGACAGAATCACCAGCAACTTCCATTGCCTGGGGAGTCATTGGAGAAGTGACTAGATTCTGCATGTCATGTGATATCTGCCAATGGACAATACCTAGGAGACTATTTCATTTACTAAATGTTTTCTTTTGATATATAATTTGTTCGGGTTTTTCATCTAAAAAAGGGACCTTGATGACCTAATATTAAAATAAGTTTTATATTTACTCAATCAGCTGGTACTTAGATGGGAATTTATTGTTAGGTCGTTTTGTTAGTCATATACATATGTTAGATACACATGACTGTTCATTTTAAGTTTAATACAAAAAAATATTACTTAGCTTATATTGTGCGAGCATCAAAGGAAGTTAGTAAAACTGATAAAAATTTAGTGAGAGATATAGTCAAATAGATCTAGACTGTATTTTTAAGATTAACCATAAAGGGGTCTATAGTGGCGACTTTTAAAGCGTTATAATCGCAGATTGTACTGTAATAACAAAATAGAGAAGAATAATTTGTGTTATCAATTGGGTTCTAAAGTAACTGAACCAGCCTGTATGGACTTTTAATGTAAAAGAGAATTATTTAGAACTCTGGATACAACTATGGTAACCCATAGAAGAGCTGTTTAGCAGAGTAGCCATAAAGCTTATCGGACCTCTAGCACCTGTTTCTGATAAAGACAAAAGGTACGTGCTGACAGTAGTCGACTAAACGACACTTATCCAGAAGCCATAGCACTGCCAAAAATAGTGACAGACAGAGTAGCAGAAGCCCTCCTGGAAGTGTTCTCCAGCGTAAGCTTCCCAAGAAGTCTTGAGTTACAGAGAGACCCAGAGGTGTGCAGAATCATCAGTACTAGGCAGCAGTACTAGAAGCTTGAATCATTGAGCCTTAGAAGCACGCCTTTTGTTCGTAATCGTGAAGATGATGGATGGCTCAAACCACTTCTGCATAGACTTCTGAAAGCTGAACCTCGTGATGAAGTGCGACTCTGAACTAATGGGCAACCCAGAGGCTATTATGGCGAAACTAAATGGGGCCAAGTTTGTTTCTTTTTTAAGATGTACCTCAGTAAATGTTATTGACAGATCCCGATGGAAACAGAAGACAGCCTTTGTAAGACCAGATGGATGTTCCCATCAAGAGGATGACATTTGGATTATTAAATTAGGCAACAACATTCAGTTGCATGATGACAGAGATGTTGCTTAAAACCATAAACATTGAGTATTATGTGGATGACATGCTGACCCACACAGCCAGATGGGAAGACTACTTGTAGAAACTCAGAGAACTGTTTGGATTAGTGAGGGCAGCAGGTCTGACCATCAGACCATCTAAGTGCTACATTGGTTATTCTGTGTTGGACTTTGTTGGACACAAGGTGGGTGACTGACAGATAGCTATGAAAAAGGACAAGTTAACATGCATACCAGATGTACCAGCTCTTATGGCCAAGCAGCAAATTAGATCCTTCCTGGGATACTATAGAAAGTTCATCATAAACAATACTGATGGCATTCCAGAAGTTAAAGAACATGTTAGGAAGCTCACCAATCCTTAAAACGCCAGACTTTAACAAACCATTCATTGTTCAGGTCAATGCTTCAGACATTGGAATTAGAGCAGTATTCCTACAAGAACATGGAGACAGACTATTTCCAGTAATGTAAATAAGTAAAAAGCTGTTGAGTAATGAGAAGAACCACTCTGTGGTGGAATGAGAGTTTCTGACCATCATATTTTTCAACTGGAAGTTCCAGAAATACTTCTAAGGAGAAGAAGTTCATCATCCAGATGAACCACCAGCCCCTTGCATACACCAAGAGGTGCTAACTCGACAGGGTGAGGATCATGAGGTGGGTGATATATCTACTGGTTCTGCATTGAGGCTATCAAGTGGACGGCAAATGTTGGCTCAGACTGTATGAGTAGACTTTGTGCTTGAACTGAGAACAGTCTCTGTATATAATATAAAAATATTGTAAATAATTTTCTTGAAGAAAGGCTTATTGCTAGATATATAAGACTTTTCATTTGAGGTTTAATACTAGAGTATTATTTAGTTTATATTGTGCGAGCATTAAAGGAAGTTGGTGAAAGTGAAAGTAAGACAAAGTTAGTGAGAGATATAGTCAAACAGATCTAAACTGTGTTTATAAGATCAACCATAAAGGGTGTATAGTGGCGACTTTTAAAGTGATATAATCGCAGACTGTATTATAATATCACAGTATAGAAGAAGAATTTGTCTTGTCAGTTAGGTTCTAAAGTAACTGAACCAGCCTGTGTGGACTTCTGACGTAAAATTATTTAAAGCTCTGGATACAACTTTGGTAATCCACGGAGTAATGTAAGTGAACTTATCACTGAATGTATTGTGATAACAGAGTAGAGAATATTAATTCTTATCAGTTGGATTCTAATGTAACTTAATCAGCCTGTGTGGACTCTTGATAAAAAGAGACGACTATTTAAAGCTCTGGATACAACTGAGGTGATTAACATTAATTGTTTAACGAACATTTGTATATGCTGTCCATTTATTGTTGAAATTTATCGCCAGCAAGTCATAGACACCTACTGTAAAGAATCCTGCCCATCTCCATACATATACGTAAAATCCTGACAACATAGATGAATATATATTGCCTTTATTACATTTTTATTATTACATAGTTATTAAAACTACTGATGTTATCATTATTTTCTATCAAAATGTTAAATCAACTTTTTATAGTATTGTTACGTCTCCGTTTGTTAATTGATTTTTCCGTAACTTCGTTCTAACGAAACTTTAACGACACAAGTCTTTACTTAATAAAACTGGTTTATTCTTTCCGAATATAACTCTGCGATACACTTAATCTCAA
>NW_013665715.1:983962-989578 GCF_000517525.1 Limulus polyphemus
GTATGATATTACATGGATATTAGTTTCATTGCAACAGCTCCTATAATGGTGTTAGATAGGTATTTCTTTTAGTACATCAACTTTCGTAGGTAATATTACACGAACTTGCTTTATTTGGTCAACTTCCTCTAATGTTGTCTGGTGATTATGACGCTCGACTCGCAATTCCGGTTGGTGACTAACATGCTCGCGATTTCAGCCGTGATAACGTTATAATGTGACAGTCAATCCCATTATTCATTGGTAATAAGTAGCCCAAGATTTGGCAGTGGGTGCTGACGAACAGATGTCTTCCGTCGAGTTAGTAGTTCAAAATTAGAAACGGCGGCAGACTGCCTTAGTAGCTTTGCCATATACATACAAATTTTTCAAATTCTGTTAGATAAACCTCAGTTTCGTTCCATCAAGTTTTTTCAGCAGCAATATACCGATGGTATCTTTAGTGCAAAACACCTTTTAGTGGTTATGGTTAGATATTTGTTTGTTTTGTTAATTTACCTTTAAGATATGGTGCTAGGTTATTTTTATCGTTTTTATTTCCCCTGATGAAAATATTCAGAAATTCTATCAGTGCTAAGAATCACATTACAACAGACATAAAAAAAATCAACATGTTAATTTTTAAGTTTCAAGGCCAAGTCATAGCTTAGGTTTCATTCCTTCAGCTAAACCATAAGATTGTAATGTAACACATATTTAACATTATGATGATAACTGAAATTATGTAATTAGCATAGCAAACAACAAAAGTTTAAACAGATGCTGTCGACTTTTTAGACGGTAATTGTTCATGCTGTATAAATTTATCCAAGTGCACTACTACTTATAGTGCACATTTCAACTACTAAGATTAAACATGTTAGGCTTACTGAATCAACATTTCAAGGTGAATACCACCGAGTTCCTTAAAGCAAAAACACATTTCTTTATAGAAGGTGCAATTCATTATTTATGTCTACTTGTCCTTCGGCTGATATAATTGATATAATTTGTATTCTACTGTAAATACATTTTAAACCGCTGGATTTTATAATGAACGAAACCGCCCTGTTTATAGCATAAGAAAAATCCAATGCTGATCACGACTTGCACTTAACATTTCGGTATCGTGATATACGTTTGTAAAGTAACAACTATGCTTTTAGCAGTTTATATGTATTTTTAGCTTGAAGGCACAAATCATTATAAATTTTCTTCCAATTTTAGTATTTAGAATGTATCGTGTGAACTGCATTTCCCTCGAAAACAGCAAATCGTTTATGCTCATTTTCTTTGTAACCATTGAATAGGCTTAGTACTGTAGGTAATGAAACAGGCTTTTGTGCGTATAAGTTGTTTTGGTGACGAAAATAAACAGGGTAAAATCTTAAACAAGACGTTAAGCTTTTAATATTGAGAAGATACAACAAAAACAAAATGATAATGCAACTAATAATAGTGATCGTAAAATGCATGCCGTCACAAATAATAAGTATTCGTGTATTATATATGTTGTTTAAAGTGATTAAAATAGCTTTAGATATGCAGCGAATAAGTTTTAACGCGGAGGAACTTATTAGTGTTTCTTACCACATCGCCTATAAACTAGTTGCTTAGTAACAGATAGGTTACTAGTTCGAGACGGGTCAGCACGTTGTGGATGAATCTTAACAGTAAGTAAAACGTGTTTTTTCCCTCAATGCCTGGTGCCCTTCATTTAATGGTCAGTCACGAATTTGTTCGTCTACCAGGGGATATTTTCTCTAATAAAATTAAATAAAAACGCTGTAGTTTTAATTTCTATACCTTCTTAGTGCATGATTTTTTTAAACGAATTTCAAGTTTATCACGTATGGATACAGTAACACCACGTTATGTTCCGGGGTTTCTAATGACAGTAGTGTTTGGTGTTGGCTACATCTTCAAATGGTACATATATCAGTAACGTGTTTCAGAAGTTGTGCTTGTTAAAATTCTAACGTAAGCATATGTTGATGAATTATATGCTAGTATTTCCTAAAAAACCGTATGCGGATCTTTCACTCAAGAATACATTATATTATTTAAAACTATGTAATTTTGACTTATAATTTACATTTAACATAATATTTGAAAGTTTTAATGATTTTTTATTATAAAGGAAAACAAAACAGAAGAAATACCAACTGCCCTCTATTTAATCGATACGTTTTCGAAAGATTTAGATCTTCCAAAAAAACAAAAAACGTTTATATTTCTACGTGGTATATAGTTGGAGCTAGAGAATCTTTCTTCCTAAGCGGATGTGGCAAGAAGTTTTATTCTTACGCGTGACGCAATAATTACGAGAAGAATAAACGTCAAATGAAATTCTCACGATTCGAAGACGACTGTTGTCCTGCAAAATAATGTTAGTTCAAATTAAAATATATTTATCTGCGATTTATGCTCTCAGTTCATTGTTCGGGTAAAATAAAAATAGTAATAAATAGAATAAAGGACCTCAGAAAATCTCGACTAAATAATTATTTGAATAGTGTAAGCTGTATATATTGGAAAACCTGGGGTAACCGGCTGAACAAGTCTATGTAAAAAAATCATAACACAAACAAAGAAGACTGAGTCAACTACCCCTCTAATCATGACCTAATCTCACATGGATTATTAGTATTACTTCCCATCTCCAGCACTATGTAGCTTGAACTCCGTATTTAGAACTAACTGCACACTGCCTGTTTACATCTTTCCTCAGACCTTTCCATTATTTAGTAACACCTAAATATATAATCACAGAGACGCGCGAGTCTCTAATAGAAAGCAGGAAGCCAAAAAAAATTTTTGAAAAGAAATAATAAATGTGTAAAATATTTCCTGGTGGTAATATGGACAAGAACAAAAACTGCTGAAGGTATTCCTGACAACAACTTAGAGCTTGTTGTAAGTATTCATGGAGGGATAACGTAAGATCAAAACAATAAAGGCAAGTGTTGACTATAGATCACTAAAATAACAGGATCCATAGTTTCGTGAATTCAACACATATATAATATTGTCCATTGAACTTCGTTTGTTTGTTTTGAATTTCGCGCAAAATCACACAAGGGCTATCTGTGCTTGCCGTCCCTAATTTAGCAGTGTAAGACTAGAGGGAAGGCAACTAATCATCACCACCCATAGCCAACTCTTGGGCTACTCTTTTACCAACGAATAGTGGGATTGACCGTCACTTATAATGCCCCCAGGGCTGAAAGAGCGAGCATGTTTGGTGTGACGGGGATTCGAACCCGTGACCTGTAGATTGCGAGTCGAGTGCCCCTAATCACCTAGTCATGCCGGGCCTTGAACTTCGTAATGACATCATACTAAGCGGTCATACATATCAAACGGACGGATATGATATTGTCTTTTAAACGTAAAGTATTTTGATTTGCATCTTACGCGTTTCTTCTCGTCTCACAACATCTCTCCCCTTTTTATTTGAATAATTTTAAGCCCAGTGACTCAATCAAATTTCGTTCGGTTTCAACTTTTTCATCACGCAGGTTAAAGAGAAACAAAATGCCCCAAAATTTATTTGAGGCGTAAAAGATTTTTAAACCCAAGTTCCAGCCACGAATTTTATTTTTTTAATTATAAACAACTTCGACTTTTGAAGATAATTCGCTTTAATAAATGTTCTTTCGTTTCAATCTTTTTGCGACGTTTCGAGCAAACGCTCTTTTTCAGGCCTGTCGGTTAATGAAAAATATTCTTATTTCTGACTTTAAAAAGAAGATAAACCAAAACAAAATTTAAGGTGAATTATCCACAAACGCCCATAGTCCACATTATAAATATATTTGCAACAATGGTATTTTTGAGCTGTGGAATTTTATCACAATATTCTCTCAATAGAACTACACTAAAATTAGCTCGAAACTCTAGCCTTGGCATGAAAAGGCTTTTATCCCTTTTTTGAAGTCAAAATTCAAAAATTTTCCATTATTTCCATTTGTTTTACTTCTTCAATTCCTAATCAGGCGATTACAGCGATTATAGTTTTAGCATGACAAATCATGATCATTTATTACCATTTAAACAAAAATAAATTGATGGGCTTTATGTTTTGGTGATAGAAATAAATACAAAATAGTAAATTGAAGTTTTTACTGTTGGTGAATGGTTATATGGTTTCAGCGCTTTACTGTTTGACAAGATATAAATGTAGGATACAGTAATAGTTCAATCATTAAAAAACGAGTTCTTAACCACCTCGGAACTACAGATTCGAGCTCATGTAAAAATAATATATTTTTAATTCACAAAACATATTTCCATTTTCTTCAAAAATCAAAGCAAATAGAATAAACTGTAACAGAACATAACTTAATATATCGAATGATAAGCTCTAATGTTCAGTGCAACATCAAACACGTAATCTTGCAATCTAGTTCATAACATCGAAAGACTGAAGGCTGGCTTATCATAACCTCCCACAAAGCAAACGTTGATACATTGAAATGAACATCTTATTAAGCCTAATTAAATAAAAATTTCCTTGTTAATGATTACAGAAAAACGTGCATAATAGTTTTTTGTTTATTTTCAATTACATGAATTCAGTACTAACGTCTACATTTTATTTATTTTTTAATACAGTGTAGCCTGAATGTCATAAAATCCTATGGCATGCACAGAAGGAGTGACGCCACCAAAGTATTTTATTTTATCGTTAGATTTTCTACATTCAACGTTCCTGTATGGTTTAAAAACACAACTTTATATTGTATTAGGCACCAAAGTGACGATTCGTTTAAATGGAGAAAATTGCTATAGCTTATGTAAATAAAAAAAAGTGGATTTATCTTTTTTCACTTTTTTCTTCACATATACAACTTATTTCCAATGATAATGTTACGTATCTGCTTGTTTGTTAATTTCCGGTATAAATTCTATCCGAGGAACTTCAGCGATGCAAGTCCTTTCTTAATTAAACCAGTTTATTTTTCCTCGATACAACTTTGTAATATAAAGAATTTCCAATCAGTACCTTAAACTTAACTACTTTTATAACACACGCTATAAATCACAGTGATTCACAAACTTTACTTACAGTGCCTACTGTTCGCTTGACTCAATTATCTATATCTTCAATCCCGCTAGTTTTTCTCGCCAGGCTTATATACTAAAAATGAGAGCGTCTAGCAAACACTCGGACATTCTTGGGGTTCCTCGATAATTCGAGAAACTCCAGCGCGCATGTTCCCAGCGTCACGCGACTTCCGCTGTCGTAACAATAATTTTGAACGTTTTTGGATACTTATTTGGAAGAAAATATTGATCTCACATGAAATGCCGAAAGCTGTATGCCTCGCAGCTTGACGTATTTTTTTTAATTTATGTAATTAATCCAAATTTCAAATTTTGTTTTGGTAATTTAAATCTAACTACATATGAAGCTATTTAAACATTGTATCTTGTCTTTCAAAAGAAAACTACTTAAACTGAAAAATTACTGTTTTGTGAACAGATTTAAGATAAAATTGTGAAAAAATGCATTACTGTTAGTACAGTAATGTACATTAGAATATTTGTGTATGGCTACTTTTTAATCCATGTTACATGCATAAAACAAATTTTCATGTTTAAAATCTATATAACCCCGCGACATCACTACAT
>NW_013665715.1:990089-1006109 GCF_000517525.1 Limulus polyphemus
GCTTCACATCTTATTAATTTGTACGTATATATATATATATATATATATATTTCGTTTATTTTCATAAAATCCAAAATATAAGTAACACTGATTCATTCCTGCAATTAAAAGAAAGTAGCAATCAATTCAGTTTGCAATTTTAAAACACAATCTAAATAACATAGTATGTGAACATAAACAAAACAGAAATAAGCTAAATACATGAGACCATCCGAAATAAGTCTAAAGTGTTATCCTACCAGTTTCAGTCAGGGAAGAGTGTTCTTAGTGTCGTATAATAGTTTTGTTGTAATTGAAAAACATATTATCCTCCTCCTACATAACAATTGGAAGTAACCAAAGACTGGCCAAAACTGGCAGTTATGTATACCAAAATACACTAATTTGTATGTTCCATTTACTTTCTATCAAATACCCAACATTCTAAACCTATGGTAAACTGTCCACTTTTACTGATAATAATGATATCATTTCATCTCTAACAATAAAATATCTATAACTCCTGTTCTCGTGTAAATATGTAATTATAAAATATTTTATATTTATTCTGATAATATAAAATAAGAAGAGGAGCTCCAAACAGCCTTAGTCATAAAAGAAACATTGACCAGCGAGTCAAAATGGGAAAAAAAGAAAAGAAGGCATAATTCAAGAATCTCCACAATGTCTCATCGTCACGTGATTTTTTAGACGAAGTGATTTTCACAGGCAAGATCTACAATATAGATTTATAATGTCATGCAACTCGAAATAGATAGTTGACTAGACTGACTTGATCACTGAATAACACTTCTGATATGAAAATAGCAGGTCGAAAAAACAACTAAAATCTCTGTATTGTTAGTAAAACGAGGTGGTGATGAACAAGTTTTATACTGAACCTATTAAAAATAGTTAACATCTGGACCAATACAACAGACATGTTTTTTTTTCTTTTTAAGAATTGCTACTCATGTAGAACTTTGGTATCAAAAATACCTGTTAAGAACTGTTACTCATGGTGGGCCATATTAGCTGTCTCATTTTTATAAATAATTTTCCTCAGGAGTCACTTTAAAAAATTTACACGTGGTGGGTCGCTTTAACAATCATATTTGTTAAGAAAGGGTATAGATGGCGGCTCGTGTCAACAGACACATTTGTTACACATGGTGGACCATGTCAACAGTCACACTTTTAAAAAGATTTTACACAGCATTCACATATATTAAATATCTACAAATAGTGAATCGCCTCAAGAGTCACATTTAATAGAATTGTTACACATGGCGGTCATGTCAACAGTCACACTTGTTAAACATTGTTATACATGCTGATCATGTCCACAGTCCCATTTGTAAAAAAAAAAATTGTTACAATAGTAGATCATCTCAACAGTCAGTCATATTTGTTGAAAAATGCTACACAGGGTGGATCATGTCGACAGTCACATTTGTTAAACATTGCTATACATGCTGGCTCACGTCAACAGTCCCATTTGTTAAAAATTGTTACATAGGGTGGGCCATGTCGACACTCACATTTTTTGAAAGTGTTACACAGAATGGATCATGACAACAGTCATGTTTGTTAAGAATTGTTATTGATAGTTATTCGTTAGGAATCATGATCACCAGCAAAACGACAATGGCCCACCTCACCCTGTTTAACACATTTAATCTTATATACTCTGATTCGTTTTAGTACATGTAAAAATTAATTATTTCCAAACGAACATTTTTAATAGTTATACTATCATGATCAGATGTTTCACATTAATGTATTCTTTGAGTAAAATAAAGTGTTCCTGATTTCAATGTCCACTAGCAGAAAGTGGAAAATGGGTTAGAAAATCAGTAAAACAAATTTTATATGTAATTATTCGACATTAAAATATCAAATTCTAATAATTTTGTTTAGGGCAGACGTTTACACTGTTGAATGAGAAATTTTAAATAGAAGGATTTGACGAACGTCATTTTAAGCGTAGTAAGACCAATAACAAAATAATAATGGCAACAGATATTGATATAATTTCCATCAAATAAATTAAGAAGCAATATTTTGAATTTAATTTAGTTTCTTTTTAAAAAAAAACAGACAAAAAACTGTGATTACTCTGTACGAAAACTATTTGTAATACTGCATACAGTTATTCTGGGTAAGTGCCGATAAATCACTTACTGAAATCAGGTTTATTTTACTAAAATTAGGTCACATCCTCTTATTTATAATTCAATACTGACAAAAGCTTTCAAAAATGAATTGCGTCGTTTCCTTTCTTGGACCTAGAATGCAACAGAACAGCATAAAGTCTTGATTAAGCTGCCATTCACGTATGAAATCGGGTGGGCATGCGTGTCCTACTTTCATTACGGAAGAACATCATTGATAGGGATTCTCATTTGTGGAAGAAGCGGAATCGTATTGTTGCAATAAACACTTAACCTTCAGTTGATCCAGAGTTCAAAGGGAAGTACAATAAGCTGAATTAAGGGCTTTCTTGTTTGGTTTAGTTTTCTGTCATATGACCCAATTTTCCACAGAGTAGCGTCTTCTTTGGGTCTATAGACCTTTTATGGTACTTGTGTAAAAATGGGTCAATACCCTACATTGTAGTAGCAATGCTTCCAAATTTACATTGGCAAAGAAACTTGAAAAGTCAGCTATTTACAGCATTCTTACATCACAGACACAGCACCCCCTCCTTTTTCCAACCCCAATCTTTAAATATTGAATGTGAGAACATTGTTGAAAACTAATAAATTCTGCTTGGACTTGGCAAAGTTAGCTTTATTTTTGAAAGCGTGAAGTACACAAAACTGATGGGTATTTTTGAAATAATGGAATCGGCTAAATTGTGTTTCTACTAAACTAGATATCTATTCAAATCTTTCAACGAAAGATGACACTAATACTAAATCCGAACATAAATTATTAATACAAGGGTTGTAATATCGAGATATTTTCTGGTAATAATATATGTTAAAAATATTTAACACAAATGATTTTTATCTTTCATTTCTAAAAGAAGTGTTAATTTGAAGAATTTTTTCTGAAAAAAAAAAAATATACAAATCGTAATAGTTTGCATTCAATATACAAGTAAAATATTGGAAATTCAAAGCTTTAATGTATGTGCCTTATATAATTTGAAACAAATTGTTTTGCGTTTGTAATAATCTCCAAGCAAAATGGATAGCATTTCATCTAGAAAATACCGAGCAAGTAACTAAACATTATTATTTTCTGTACATAACCTGATAACCATAATGAAGTTAAGAGAAATCAAGTAGATCTCAAAATTAAATTTCGCAATGATCAACTAATATGTTATTTTCAGCCTTGCGTCATCCCCACTTCATGAGAAAGAAGAATACTTGACGTTCAGGAACTTCTTGTGCGTCAAGTGAGGGCGCTCACATTTCTTAGTGACCTTTCAACATTGGAAACGTTGTGAGCTGCGTCATCTGACCGACCTAGTTTTAAACGTTGCCCTGGGTTTTACAAACAAGTGGAAAGTGTCATTAACCATACTGCAATTCATATTGTCTGTTTTTATATCTACTTACTTGGTAGAATTTAGTTTTAACTATAACACGAACATGCGTCATTTTTGTTCGTTATTAAACACAAAGCTACACAATGGGCTATCTGTGCTGTGACACCGCGAATATCGAAACTCAATATCTAGAGTTATAAACTCTCAGAGAGAGGAGTATGAGAAATATAATGATGAATTACGCAATAAAGATAATCAAATTCAGCTTACAGCTAATAAAAACATCGAATACTTTTTGGAAGTCTGTTAATCAAATACGTGTTTTTACTATCACAGATAAAGCGAGCAATAACAATACATTAATCTAAGTTGAGTCATTATATAATCTTATACTCACATCAAACTTGCTCAAATATCACAGTTCAATATACTTATGTTCCAGACTGTATTTGAAGATATGAAGTCCAATTTTAATTCAACATACAAAGTGTTTATCCGGGGATGAGTGGCTCAAAGAACAGCTCCGAGTTTGTTTGTTTGTTTTCAAATGCAAACTTTTAGCTCATAGCTCCGTCATCTCTTGACCGATTTTAGATCTAATTACAGTTTTGACTCAGGAGATCAAACCCTTTTGATGATATATTTGAAAATGCCCAAGGTCCCATAGATTAATTAATTTAATCCTGCCTAAAAAAGTTCAATTTGAGGGTAGGCTGGTAAAGATCCTGATGAGTAATAAACTCAAATAGGGTATACGAGTGTCCCACGCTTGGTATTGATGGTGCACAAAAATACAGCTAATAAAAGGGAATCAATTTACTCTAATCCTGCCTAAAAGATTTGAACTGCCGCAGCTATTGAGGATTCCATCTTGTTTTAGTTCATGCTACCCAATGAAAGTGTCTAGTTTATTCAACAAGGCACTCACTGTCACAAGTGTTTTTCCATAAATCGAATAACGAGGTTGTCTGTCGTCTTTATACCGCCCCTGCAGCTAAATATGCGGAGGTGTTCTGTAGTATCGTGGCTCGAACTTTCTACATCCATTTCGCAACTCGTCACACTAATACTGGGCCACTCCCGCAAAATAGTATTTCAAATATTTTTTTTTTATTTCGTAATTTTTCTGGTTGAACCGTAGGTTTAGATGTACCTCTTACTTGTACTGGGGTTTCTCTAAAGAGTCCCGCAGAAAATGCCACTACCATCATTTTAAGAAGACCCCCCCCCCAGTGGCACAGCGGCATGTCTGCGGACTTACAACGCTAGAATCCGGTTTTCGATACCCGTGGTGGGCAGAGCACAGACAGACCATTGTGTAGCTTTGTGCTTAACTTCAAACAAACAAGTTTAAGAATGTTACTATTCTTCTACTTTGCATCATCACTAGTGCCATTTTTACCGATGCTATTTTCTAAGTGATTCCTTGACAATCCCAACCATAATTAGGGTCTGTTGTTGTTTGCATTTAAGCACAAAGCTACACAAAGGGCTATCTGTGCTTTGCCCACCACGGGTATCGAAACCCTCCCACCGTTCTAGCATTATAAGTCCGCAGACATGCCGCTGTGCCACTAGGGGATTGCTAAGCTGGGAAAACAGATATAAAAAATATTTGCTATTATTGAAATAATAAAATAAGTAAGACATTCAATGTTTGAACATACACAATAATTTACTGTATAACTATAAAGCAAAATATACAATTAAAACTCTACATATTTCGATAGAAATAGTTCCACCATCTCCAGGAGACAAGAAGGAAATTAAATTTTTTGACATGCAAGTGTACGTGTATAATTTGCATTTGTACAGTGCCCTCTATAAAATATATTTCCAAAAATTCACTTCTATGGCACTCGAGCCTAGATCTCTATTCAAAATCATTTTATATTTTACAATTTCTAGATATTCTCTTATGCGTGATTAATTTTTAGCTTCTTTAAGTATCTGAATATTATCCCATTAAATATTAAGCGAAAAGTTTGCCAAATGTTCCGCCAAGGCCGAATCACTAGTTTTTAATTTTTCGACGACATTTTTGTTTTCATCTATTCGAAACTTTAACTGCTGAATTATGGACGGCTAGTGCAGATAGTCCTCGTGTAGCTTTGCGCAAAATTCAAAACAAACAAACAAGAGCAAGAAATAATCAGTGAAAATTGTTAGAAACCGAAAACAAAGAACCTTTCTAATAAGCAATTGTAAAATTTCTCAATATGCTTCTTGCACCTTGTTCCTAAGAGATTGGGGCCGCTGCCTATGTCAAACTGGATGAATAACTTCAAAGTTATTGCTGATGTAGACATGTATGAAAATAGAAAGACATAGGAATATCATGTCCCTATGTTTTCTTAATTTATCGCTTTTCCTTTTCTTAACACGCCAAGAAGTCGTTGGCATGTTTATTAAAAGGAATAATTGTTGTGATAAAGTTTTGTTTCTTTTTTTAATTTCTTTTTGGGTTAAATGTCGCGTGGTTTCTTTGTTTTGGTATCACGCATTTTATTTATTTTGACTTTTTTTTCGGGGTAATCATTTTTCTAAATAAAAATCTCAAATATTTCCATTAATTCACTGATAATATTGTTTGGGTACATATGTCAAGTGTAAGTGGAATTATATTGTTTCTTACTGTGGATGGTATGCTAATTCCACGCTACATATTGTTCAAGGTGCGTTTGCATCTTATAAACAGAGGTGTCAAATCTAATTGATTGATTTTCTGATAACGTGAACATTCACAAATTTCAGAAGACGTCATCTATGTTTAATTTTGTATTCAATGGTGAAGTAGATTTTGGAGTGAATATTGTTAATTTGGTTTTAAAAACATTGTTTCTTGAAATCAAAGTTATCACCATAGAAAACATCATCAACATATATTGTTCACTATACAGGAGTGTATTAAAAGTCTTTTCTCTAGTTGAATTAGGAAGACATTGGTTAATGAGCAAGATAAAATACCATCCATACAAAATCCATCAAATGACAAAGTTTTGTCTTTGAACTGAAGAACCACACAAACATAGTTTCTAGGTCAAATAATCTCTCTAAATTTGAAGAGGTTATTGTTAATTCTTCGTTTAGGCTTATTAAAGTTTCAATAGCTTGTTTGAAGGCTTCTTCTCTAAGAATTTGGGTATATAGATTTTGTCTGCCGAAGATTGTACTTCTGGATTTATTTTTTAATATCTTCAAGGGGTTTAGAAAGTTGGATTTGTTTGATCGTTTTTTCAAAAGTGTTTTATGATGAAATGCCCCAAGCAAGAAAGATAACAGTGTTGTATTTAAAAGCGAAATAAGTGGACACTGTAAAACAGATTTTAATTGGTGTTTTATGCACCTTTTACAAACCATATGGTTGTGATGTTCTGTCTTTGCTACACTGGTTATCATTTAGTTGATGACTAAAGCGACGTTATTTTTGTAGGGTTTTATTAAACACGGCTAATCCGCTTGTCAAAAGTAAGATTAGCCTTCTCTTCTACTATCATGCATTTTATCAAGTTACTTAAACTTTCATGCGATACATTGACTCTTGTTCAGTATGATAGTTTTATCCCCTTTCTCTGTTCTTGGGATTATTAAGTTAGGTTGTATTCTTTGGTTCATTAATTCACTGTATTCCTTTTTTGTCTAAGTTTGGTTTAACCTTGGTATTTGTTATTAAAACTCCTTGTGATGTCAATAAAGTGGCATGTTCTTGGCATGTTATAACACTCATTTAACCAATCTAGAGGAAATAATAAAGTTTAAATATTATAAAACATAAATATTAATTATTTGCAAATATGAATGTTAAGACTAGCCCCCCCCCTTCAAATTCTTGGATATGCCAATGATTGAGGCTCATCACCAGGGTTTGAAATTGCAAACTCAAACCAAAAAGACGGAACTGCAACTTTCTTGGTTAGGCACAAAAAATCTTCCGTGTTTAATGGTCCTGGCCAAGGACTAATCTATCCCGGTAAAGACCAAGTTACAAATTTCTTGGTTAACAATCGAACTAAAACTCTTTTGATTAAAGACCATCCTAAATGTTTTTCGCTAAGACTAAGGTAAAACTTCCTTGGCTAGAAAGCAAATCACAACTTTTCGTGAATAAATACAAAGTTATGATTGTTCTGATGAAGGACCAAGGTGCAACAATTCTATAAATGTCCTTATTAAAGATCAAACTATAACGATTCTGATTAAGGATCCAAATATAACATTAAGTGCCAATAGACAACGTTTTGGTTAAAAATTTCAATTACAGAAGTCTAAAACTGCAAAACGAATAGAATAGTGATATATATATATATATATATTGCATTGAACAAGTGAAATGCAATTATGACAAGTTACTGTTGTCTCTAATTATAATTTACTCGCTACTTCAATGAAAATTCACGAAAAGTATCTATCATTTCACATTTAATGTTGTACTTGAATCTTATGAACTTGTAATTTATTGTAAAAAATTAACAACATATTTAAGAAAACAACTTTAGGTTACTAAAGACAATCAAATCTTGAGAGCATTCTAAATTCTTAAGATTCTTATGTCTTTGGTTTTGGACTTTGTAGCATTCAAAGTAACCAAATTAACACCTTCAACCTGGAACTTCAAGTATGATATGAACAATGACTTAAAGCAACAATATATCAACAATCGTCGATAAAAAAACATGTTGACTATATCATTAACCTGTTTAGTAGTTTAAATCTTTGCTCAAATACTTTTAAGCATTCTTCACGTTATCCACATACAACAATTAGTAGCAATGCTAACTAAATTCACAAACTTGCAACAGTTAAGTTTTCTAAAAAATGGATAAATGTTTTATGAGTCTCCTATCATGCCAGGCGTGACAAGTTATGTGTTTAAGCACTCTGGGTGTGAACGTAAATGTAGCTTTACAATTTAGTCACGTGACACATAGCTTTCAACTCTAACCTAGAACAAAACTGCCTTATGATGCTTGTACTTTGGAGATAACGTCGAAGTGCTGTATGGCATACTATGTTCTCATCGTCTTGGAAGCTATATTAGTACAGCCTAACAACCAAAACAATCAAGAGCATTACATAACATAAAAAGTAACTTATTTAAAACAGTTATTGCTGACCATGACCCAGAATAACGTAGCTTCAAAACATTAGTAAAACTACTGAAAACCCCAGACAAGTGTAAAATTGCTATTTACATGCTGTATTTAAATAAACTGCTATACTAAGGAACAGGTCGAAACTAAGAATTGATGTAATGGTCGAGTGGTTCTCCCGGATCTACACGAGCTCTTGGTTTGCTCCTATAACTAACCCGCTCACCTTCAATTTTAAAGTGTACAATAAAATGTGGAATGTTAAAAAGTTCTGTGTGAAAACAGGTTGCTCAGTAAACACAATTAATGCAATTAACTGTCATATTTTATGAATATAGTCTTATAGCCATGCAACTACTTTACCTAGTTACTTTTCCTTATTTTTTATTTAATTATTGAATAGATTTGGGTATCCGTTGTTGTTGTTTTTTTGTCGTTTAATTTTAAAACTGAAAATGTTCCATATTAATACATTCGTTGATTGTATTTTGTAGCTAAACATTTGGACTTATTTCACTTTGTTGATACTCTTGTTTGTTTGTTTACTGTTAAGTATAAAGCTACGCAATGAGTTATATTATACTGTGACCCCCACGGGTATTGAAACCCGATTTATAGCGTTATAACTCCGCAGACATACTGATGAGCTACTGGAGAGGGAGGGCTCTTATTAATACTTCAAAATATTCATGCAATTTGAACTTATCAAGTGGCCTTCTGAAATATACATGTATATCGATATGAAGTAGTAACTCTGAAAATGATAAACAATTAAGAGTGGAGGTTATAATAATTGTTTACTTTTACCTCGACCCAGCATGGCGTGGTAGTTAGGGTGTTCAACTCGCAATCTACAGGTCGCGGGTTCGAATTCCTGTCACCAAACATGCTCGCCCTTTCAGCCTTCAGGGCGTTATAATGTGACGGTCATTACCACTATTCATTGGTAAAAGAGTAGCCCAAGAGTTGGCAGTGGGCGGTGTTGACTATCTGCCTTCCTTCTAGTCTATCACTGCTAAATTAGGGTCGGCTGTCGCACTTAGCTGTCGAGTAGCTTTGCGCGAAATTAAAAAACAAACAAACTTCTACTTCATGAAATATGTTTGTTTATTATTGGATTTCGTGCAAGGCTACACGAGGGCTATCTGCGGTAGTCGACCCTAATTTTGATGTGATACATATACTAAAAAGACTTCATCAAGAGAACCTACTGTAAATATGCCTAATTATACGAAAAAGTAAGATTTTAACAACCCAAATGTTTGTTATAAACGCTGCACCTTGTGCGCTGACTTGCTACTTTGTTAGATCTCCCACCAAATATTGAGTCAGATCACCTATCGCGTAATAATATCCTGGAACTAGCTTTGCATAGATTTTACAAAATGTCGAAAGGTTAACTGTAACTGATTCAGTAAAGGATTCAAGTAGCAAATACGATATTCAAGCTCATCCCAAGTATGCTCATAGGATTGAGATCCGGTGATTGTAACATTGTACTGTTCAAGAAAGATAACTGAACTCGCTGGCATGATCTTCGAATAAATTTCAGAAGGGGGAGAGATCAAGTACACTATTTGTCTTTCTAGAGAAAAATAGGAGGCCTAATCCCTGCCGAATAGCCTGACCAGTACATCTACGCAATCTAAACAAACTGGGTCACATTCTTTGTGTGGCTCGTTCCATATTTTTACTATGTTTATTTCATATTTTTAATCTGCTTGTTCCACATCTTTACTCTGCTTGTTCCATATTTTTAATCTGCTTGTTCAATATCTTTACTCTGCTTGTTCCATATTTTTAATCTGCTTGTTCCATACTTTTACTCTGCTTGTTCCATATTTTTAATCTTTCACGCATAATATGATTGAAGATAGTCATATTCTGGCCACTGTTGAAAGAAATCGATGTGAGTTTGTTTCATCCAGAAGTCTGTAATTTTCTTATTTTTCTCTCAGCCAATATGACAATTTTTCATTATACATATCTTTGGACTGCCTTTCAAATTTAAGAAACAGTTTTTAACTACGCTCATTCTGAAGTACACTTGATATTACGCTCTCCAAGGAAAGTCGGAGAGGTCTATGCTTTTAACCACTGATTTTCAGATTAAATGTAATGTGCCTTCACCTCCGCATCTTTAGAGCCCAAACAATCATGTGACACATCACTCGACGAATCTATATTGCACACGCAAGTAAATGTATTGTTGTATAAGTATCGATGATCGTAATAAAATGGACAGTTGTATATAGTCTTGTACATCAGAAGTATCAGAGCTAAGCGTTGAAAATGCTGTTCCTTAATGTATAAGCCTAAGTTGAGTACCATCACACAAACAAGAACGATATTAACAGCAAATGTGTATATGATGATAGATAACTGAAGAGGAAATATGAAAGACGTTAAATGCTAAAAGCTAATAATTAACTGGAAATAGATTGATGTGATGCGATCGTTGTCGATAACAGCGTAAGTTATTGCCTATAGACGTTCTAACAAGAAAAAATAAGGCCAAGCGAATAGAAATGTTTCATATATCAATAAATAATATTAAAAAAAAGTTTACATTTTCTTAAATCTTCATACATGCATTCAAATAACTGTGTGCATCACATTCACCTTAACTTACTAGGGTTGTTTGTTTGTAATTAAGCACAAAGCTACACAACGGGCTATCTGTGCTCTTCTCACCACGGGTATAGAAACCTGGTTTCTAGCGTTGTAAGTCTGAAGACATGCTGCTGTGCCACTGAGTGGCAACTTACTAGCTAAAGATTTTCAACTACATAGAAGAAAGTCTTATGTTTCATTATAACACGCCTTAGATTTAAAGTCAAATAGGTAAAAGTTAAAAAAAAAAAAAACTTCGTTCACATGTGACAAAAGAATAGATTTTCCAATGTAAAATGTAACATCACCGGCGTTGTTGTAGGTTAAAAACTGTCTATTATAATTTTGTTTCTTAAGAGTAACCTTTTTCATTCACATCCCTTCGCTGACTCCAAAACACGCCAAGATCTCAACTGTGAAATAATGAACCGTCATACAAAAATAAAAATCGAACGTTCTCGAAAGTGTCGGTTGAAAGGATGTTCGTAAAGAAACATTTGCTGCTCGCGATTATAACAGAAAAAAAAAAAAACGCGTTTCTTATCAAAACATACTTGAAACTATTTCAGCTGAGGTATTGGACGTTATTTTTATATTCTCGCAGTTTTGTAATTATACTTTTTTTTGACGATTTCACCATGTATAGTCATGCCGATACCGTTGTGTGTTCTACTAACAAACATATTACACATCTTCTCGACATAAGGAGACTAACAGGTTATCGAGTAGGCGAACTTCTATTTCCGGCATACGCCTAATGTTTTTGAATATCCAGTGGTAATACTAAAAACATACACGAACATTTTCTTTGCTAGTTATATGTGTATACATAAATATATATACATATATATATAATTTTAAACCATCTCAACAATTTTGAACAAGACCACTCAGTTTTTTTTGGGCTAACGTACTATAGATACATTAGAGTGTTACTCGGTAAGGAATAACGTACTACAAATACATTAGAAGATTACATAGTAATGGGTAATATAATATAAGTACATTGGAATGTTACGTAATAAGGTTTAACATATTATTAATACAATGGAGTGTTATTCAGTAACGTATAACATACTATAAATATGTTACATTGTTAATTCATAAAAGAAAAGTACTGTATTCAAATTTGCTGTTATGTTAAACTTATATTAAAGTTTTTCTTCATTACCCATTCAAGCCGCCTCCAGCCATTAAAAGTACTGTATGTATTTTAAAATATGACTCAGTAAAGGATAAGTCTCAATAAACACATTACAGAATTATTCAGTAAAGGATAAGTCTCAATAAACACATTACAGAATTACTCAGTAAAGGATAAGTCTCAATAAACACATTACAGAATTACTCAGTAAAGGATAAAGCTCCATAAACACATTACAGAATTACCGAATAAGGGATAACGTACTATAAGTACATTGGAATATCACTCACTAGGATTAAATACAATATAATTTGACTCAATGTGAACGATAGATTATACTTTCCACTCTAAACAGTTGAAGACGAACCTATTATCAGTAAGTTAATACTAATTTAATGTACCACAGTACAAATACAAAGGCGACAAATTTTATTAATATTATAGTAAATCATTGTATCACCTATAATCATAATAACAGTATAACTTTATTAGTATTGGAGTATGCTAATACATCACTCTATAAACATAACCGCGATCAACGTTATTAATATTACAGGAGGTTAATGCACCACTCTATAAACATGAAGACGACCAACTTTAATAATGTATTACAGTAGGTTAATGCACCACTCTATAAACATAAAGGCGATCAACGTTATTAATATTACAGGAGGTTAATGCACCACTCTACAAACATAAAGACGACCAACTTTAATAATGTATTACAGTAGGTTAATGCACCACTCTATAAACATAAATTTAAATTTAGTAGTTAAATTGTAATTTGGATTTAGTAGTTAAGGAATGGCCGATATATAGTCAGCTTATGATATTTGGCAACAAGATTGATACACACAGTTTTCTTTTTTAACACAAATATGTTTTAATATACACTCAACAATACAATTTACAATAACAGTTATTACAAACAATGATTTATAAACAAAAGTTTCACAAACTTACAAGCAATATAAAGTCTTTCTTTTAGTCTGGAACTTCTTCGATATCTTATCGAGGGTTCACATGAACCACTTGATTACGAGTTGACGTAGGTATAATTAACTTTACAGGGAGCTAGCTTTGTCCTTCGTTATCCACCAGCCATACACGCCGGGTTTTCCACCGTGACGTTATGTAATGTTTTCGTAAAAATATTAATGTTCGATGAGAATCCACTGAAGTTAACTGATTTGTAATGTTCAAATTTTGTAAAGGTTCCTGATCAAATATCTGAAGTTTTCCGACTTATAAGCGTTATAACAATCACAGTTATAGCTTCCGAAGTTTATAGCAAACTAATAATAGATAGCTTTTTTTTTTGGCGCATCGCATTGATTATATTTATAGGCGTGTAGAGGCTTTCAAGAAATTTCAGTTTTACATAACAATACTGACGCTAACACAAGTGTTTACGTACACATGTGTATTGTTGATTCTTACTCTCGTAAATCTTCTTCAACTTTGGAGAATAGGCGGGAGTTTCGTAATACATATTTAACAATATAAGCTATGTATGTTTCTAAATATAAATTTAATCTAAACAAACGTTGATATTAAAATAAATACACAATAACAAATTCGTTACAATTAGTATTATAGTAAGTTAATGCACCACTCTACAAACATAGAGACGACCAACTTTATTAGTATTTGAGTAGGTTAATGCACCACTCTATAAACATAAAGACGGTCAACCTTAATAATATTAGAATAAGTTAGTGCAGCTACTCTATACAAACATAAAAACAACTTAACGTGTCAAAATTAAGTTAATATAAGCAACTGAAACTAAGTCATTGATCACAAAATTGATATATCTAATATTACATTTAAAACATGCACTAATTAAAACAGTTACATGGCAAGAGGGAGTGTGTGAAGGGAGATTCAGAATATTTTCCAAATATCTTATTGAAGCGTGATTTTTAACCCAGAAATAATAATGTAAAAAAAGGGAAAAGCTTTTAAAAGCTGGTACTTTTTTATACTAATAGCTCGTCAATCCTCATTGAACACGCACAAATGCTTGTGCGCAAGAGACATGCGCTTGCTGTTACCTTGACACAGTCACAATAAAACAAATCGTCCTCGGTCGCTTCAACATGTTAATTTTATTTCAAGAAACAACTATTTGGATCGGGGATTACCCTTGACACACTTATTGGATACCTTGAAAACGGTCGTCATAAAGCTAGAAGCCAACATGGTTTTCCTATAAAGGATTAATATATAGTTTGCATATATTTATGACTACTTATCTATACAGATTTGGCTATGAGGAAAGTCAATAATAAAGGGAGCATCCTTCAATTAATTGTTTCCATTGCTAAATATTGTACGTCTTTCCCTTGAACTTACAACATAATTGTTATGATATGCCATAGTTTACAAAAATAAATCCAGTCAACTCACTTAAAATCAGGACCAAGATATATTATGAATGATAAATATAATTCAGTTATTTAGTTGAGTATTTGTCAATACACGTGTGTATGAGAAGGAGTTTACGCATTGAATTCTAAAACACACACGTGAAAAAAAGAAGTTTACATACTAGTTAAAAATACACATGTGAAAGAGTGAAATTTAGACACTTGATAAAATACACATGTGAAAGGGGGTGTTTACATACTTTGCGAAGTACACGCATGAAAGGGAGAAGTTTAAGTACTTGCTAAGATACATGCATGAAAAGTTAGAATTTATGTAGTATGCGAAATACGCGCGTGAAAGGGAAAGAAGCTTCCATATTTGGCAAATCACACGTGTCAAAACGTAAGAAGTTTATACATTGCTAAAACACACGTGTCAAAATGAAGAAGTTTATATATTGCTAAAACACACGTGTCAAAACGTAAAAAGTTTATACATTGCTAAAACACACGAGCGAAAAGGGTAAAGTAACATAATTGCTAAATTGCACGCATGAAACGTGAAACGTCTACCCTATTAGATCTGAGGCATTAATACTTTTTTGCTGTGAGAATTCAAATAATGGCCAAAGAAGGTTCCAAATGGGGAATAGTGGTTACAGCTGTTTTTTAGCGTTCCACTTCCATTTTTGAATAGCCGTGTAACGCCAGTTACAGAGGAGTGCATTATAAAGTTGCTTTTGTAAAGGATAAGTTTGGTCTTCGTAATATGCCTAAGTACTGCTACGAAAACATTAGAGACGAAGTCATTCCCTGAATTTGTTCAAATAATTCATATAAGCCCCACCAGTGATTTTACTTTCGGTTCATTAAGAAAGTAGGTAAAGCTCAAAAAGAACTATTGAGAAAATCTAGGGACATATTTTGTACGTAATATCTTTAGACTAGTTCACCTACATGAACTCCATGGGCTGAGACAGACTATACCCCTACGTCGGTTCATTAAGAAAGTAGGTAAAGCTCAAAAAGAACTATTGAGAAAATCTAGGGACATATTTTGTACGTAATATCTTTAGACTAGTTCACCTACATTAACTACAAGGGCTGAGACAGACTATACCCCTACGTCGGTTCATTAAGAAAGTAGGTAAAGCTCAAAAAGAACTATTGAGAAAATCTAGGGACATATTTTGTACGTAATATCTTTAGACTAGTTCACCTACATGAACTCCATGGGCTGAGACAGACTATACCCCTACGTCGGTTCATTAAGAAAGTAGGTAAAGCTCAAAAAGAACCATTGAGAAAATCTAGGGACAT
>NW_013665715.1:1006451-1011466 GCF_000517525.1 Limulus polyphemus
TTCTGAACTTAAAAGTTAACACTTGACATGAATCTACATGTGCTTATTTGTCAATATTTTTTTGTGTTTCAATCAGTAGTTAACGAAATACCCCAAACTGAGGTTTGACTAGTAGATACAAGATTTTCGTGTTTCTTTTTCCGTAAAATGGTTCCTCAGTTGCATTTTGGGTATGTGTGTTTGTGTGTAAGAGTTTGCAAATTACAGTGGGAATTGTTAGCACTCTCGCTGACGTTCCTTAACCCAGAATTCAATGATCGCTCCACCCTTACGACCACAATGAAAAAAAAAAAGATTAATCAGAACTGCAACAACCAGCTTTGTATCTGGTTGACCTTATTAAGGAACTGATACTGTGTGCATGAGATGCTGTAAAAAAAAATTAACTCAGCGTGAGAACACCTACTTAAGTTATGGAAATTGTCTCAAAAATAATTATTGCTCGGGCGAATTTTTACATTACGAAAATACTTTCGAAACGTTGATTACATTTTGCTAACAAATACTAATCTGTTAATCTTTGGATCATACATAAAGATTCAGACTGAGGGCCAAATTTATGGACGAATTATAATATTATTCTATCTAAAGCTATATTTACTTTTCTATCGCAGATTGGATAAGGCATTAAACTTATTAGACTGTATAGTGTAGTTAAATTACAGTGTTTAAGACACAAGTGGACCTTCAAGATATTAATCACGTTGTATTTGTCTACATTTTAACGTTTTACATAGGTTTGTGTAAAATAAACAACGATTACTATTCTTAACACGGTTTATTTATTCGTGAATGTGTTTTATATAAAACAACCATGTGATAAGAGACTCACCTGTGTAGATTAAAAACAACGTAAGGCTCAAACCAGCCATCACATAATACGCTCGCTAAATGTTTTCCTTGAAGAAATTTCTTCCGGGAAGTCGTCGTTGCTGGTTTACTCTCTTCAGATGTGAAGTTCTTTCACAACTAAACTGCAGTTAAAATATTCTTTTAACTTAAGTAAGACTTTGTTTTCAAACTCCGAAAAAGTCAGATAACACTAGTCACTTTCTGGAGCAAATGGATCACACATCCGGCTGTTGCTCAGCCAGGAGTTAAAATGATATGGGTGGCTCGTGTTTGTCGCTTCCCCCATGCTCACCTGCTCCCCTTTACAGGTTCAAGTAGTAGTAGGTAGCCCGGCAACAAATCCCCCACGTGCTCGTCGTGCAATAAAAATAAAAGATTAGCTTAAGGTACAGATGGAGTTAGAACATTTAGTAAGATATGATGAAAAATACAAGCAGCTGTTTTGCACATTTTTTTGGCGAATATATCTAAGATGTCTTATTTTGTAATTTTACTATTGCCGTTAGCTTACACAAATAGTTCTATACAATAATTTCAATACGTCTTTACTAAATTATTACTATAGACATAGTATAGTATGGGAATTTGTACAATAACAATGACGTCATACTTTATACATAAAGTACCTACGAAGTAACCGCTTGTGAACAATTAGGCAGTAAACATGATATCCATTATATATCTGTTACATTAACAACTATCCTGCTTCTGCGTATTTATTAAATTATTTTTAATTACGAACAAAATCGCTCATCATAATAAATGAAATAAGTTATGTAATTCAAGTATAATTATGATATTTACAGAAACGTCGTTTTTGATCATTTAATTGAAGTATATTAATTTGTATATTTTCACTTTATGTTGTTACATTTGAACGACTAACCATACAGCCTGAAATGATGTTAACACTTAAAATAAGTCCGTTCTTATTTCTTCTTATACGGGTGGATCCTCAGAAGAATGTTTTTTAAGGCAACTCTAATTTCTATTCTGATTAACAAACCATTTCTGTTTGCTTGCTTCGTAATTTTGCACAAAACTACACAAGTGCTATCTGCGCACAGTCGTTTCTAATTATGAAATTAGATACTGGAGAGAAGGCAATTAAGCAGTATCGTCCATAACTAACTCTTGGACTATCGTTATCTGATCGAATAGTGGGACTTGATCATCACTGTTATATCCCCAAAGCGTGGAGGATATTTTGGCTTAACGGGTTGCAAAACGTGAATCCTCGGATTACCAGTAAGTGCACACTAATTATTAAGCCACGCGAGGACCCCCATACCAATAAATATTGATTTTGTTTTTTTCAAAATAAAGTTATACATTTAAATACGAACAGTATCTTAAAAATTACATAAGATGTTATAATATCTATCCGCATTTGCGTTAAATAAAAATGATAGTGCTGTTTTACAGAAAAATTATATTGCCGTGACAAAATAATTTAATAGCAGTATTTTGTGCATAGTTTATATCTTTCGGTATGATTCGAATTCATTAGTGATTGATATAGAAGTACTGAAATTAAACTTAGTTATAACTTTCGGAATGAGTTTAGAAATTATATAGTATGATTTTCCAAAGATGTTAACACACTGCTTATCTAACTTGTTTATCTCCCCTAGTGGACAAAGAACGGAACGGATAAAAATCTTTGAATTGAGCACTCTGAAGGAGTGTGTGGCAAGTGTGCCGTCAAGATGTTAATACCATTCTGTCATACCTAGCTACCGGTTAGGAGTCACATAAAGACTTATAATGAAAAGATGAAAACTGGTATTTTTAAACGGTATGATGCCCAAACTGTAGATCGGGGGGGGGGGGTAGGTAAACCATTTATGGTAACAACCCTACTGGGCAGACGTATCTTGTAGCAACATCAGTTTATATTGATGATAGTTGTTTCAAAAGCAGACCTCCACGTCATTCGTAGCAGTTGAAAATCTTCTATATCTCCGGAACGAAATTATATGCCAAAATATAATCAAGTCTTAATAGGTTTTGAAAGTTAAGATTATGATGATGAAATGGGGAATTGCAATCCAGTAGGTGCTCTGTATAGTAACTTAATTCTTTTAATTTCTTGTTATAAAATTTATACACGTAACCTAAAATTAAGATTTGATGCGATATGTTTTAATATCGCTGATCAGCATACGCTATAACAAATTTTCAAGAATTAATCTGTGCCAGTAGTAGTGCTTATGTTCGTTCACTCACGTTCTAAAAAAACAAAATATGAACAATGACATGTTGACTTCTTGTTGTGGAAATTCCCGATAAACATAACTGTTAAGTAAGTTAATAAAGATTTATTTAATTTCATTTACTTGTAAAACTTGTTGAGCAGCTTTAAGTATGAACTGCTTTACAAAACTACTATTTCGGGAAGTACTACGGTTTTATTTTTTATTGGTTAGCCTATTCTTCGATAATTTGTACGTAGCTAAATACTTTTAATAGGAACCTAAAAATAGGAGGGATATTTAATTAGGTCGTCTATAAGTTATCAAACGAGATTTTCAAATATATTTTCACTGGTTTTACAAGACTTTTGTTATTGACGTATGAGTTTTTTGAAAGAAACTGTTATAAAGTTATTATAACACTGTACGTTAATAGTTCAAAGTGACCCTATTTACAACAATACCAACTGATTTTGAGCATTTGTTTGACTCATCATTATTAGTCATGGACGCTCAAAGATTGAACTCTCGAGTAAAAGCAATTACTAAAAAAAATCATAATTAGTAATTAAAATAATTAAATCAAAATTTATGAACAGAATTTTCTGAAACATTGACGTCCATTTTAACATTTATAAAATAAACAGCTCGATCATATCAAAAATTTACAAAGAGGCTTAATATTAAGTAAATTCAAAAGTATGTTTGTGTGTGTGTATATACACATACAACGTATATTTGTAGGAACGAAACATAAGAAGAAATGCATGATATGCACGTACTTAATGGCAACGACCACTATTAAATTTAAAATATAATATTTAAGCAATAGCGCTGTAAAAACGGAGACATGTTTTTACAGTATCTGTTTATAGAATCATGTTTATAGTTACAAATTATATATATAAATAGTTATAACGTCTTTGTGTGAGTGTTAGGAGTGGAATAACAATAAACCAAACATGATATTGTTACGCCTCTGGTCGTTTGTTAATTTAACGTATAATTTCTTTCGGATGAAGTTTAGCGAAACAAGTTCTTTCTTAAATAAAACTAGCTTATTCTTTCTCAGTTCAACTTTATAATACACTTAATTTCCACAGTCACTTTAAGCACACGCTATAATTCAAACGAACGATTCACACGCTTGACTCAATTGTCCGTCCCTATCTCTGTCTGCAATTCAATTCCGATTAATTAGTCTCACGTTAACCGGCGCACTTATATAAAAGAATAGATGGCGCCTAGCACATACTGGATTATTCGTGATGTTCCCTAATCCTTCGAAAGTATCATGACGTGTTACCAGAGTCACGTGACTTCCGCTATCGTAACACTTCCCCTTCCTTACTTTAAACCAATAGAAAATTAGCAATAACTTAATTAAATGTACAGAATTTACAAACAAAAAATTAAAATTCAACAAATTTTACGGGACATATCTTCTTCTGTACTGGTCTCCATCTCATTGGCTTCTGCTTCACGTGAGGTTCATCGGCTCCATCGGGAATTGTCCTAACATCGGTAACAGTCATATCAGTGGTAGTAACTTCATCAAGGGCTTCACTGTTTCCCTTCTCAAAACCGAGTAGTGGCTTTTCCAGGTGGCGTCTTTTGTTCCGTTGTTCACTTCGTCCCAACTGAAATGTCCAGGACCGTGATAACACCAAAGCCTTTTAGCATGCACCACCTTTGGCTTACCTCGCTGACCACATTTTATCCGGAACGTCACGTCTGAGAGACGATCCACTATGTCATATGGGCCTTCCCATGGAGAAGACAACTTAGGAGACGTCCCGTTGGTCTTCCTGGGATTATACAATCACACCTTCTCTCCTGGTACAAAGCTCTCTTCAGTAGATCTCTTATCATAACATAGCTTCATCGAATCATCAGACGCTTTCAAGTTTGAAAGCACTTGATGGTGACTATCATCCATCCTTTCCGATAACACTTTCGCAAACTCTG
>NW_013665715.1:1012396-1013778 GCF_000517525.1 Limulus polyphemus
TGAAGAACCTATGATGATGCCAAATGGACTATGCTCTTCTTATAGAGGTCAGTTAAATGATCTGGAAGTGTATGTCCTTTCTTTTTCCTCCAACAACTGCTGTAATCTCTCTTCTTGTTTCTTTTCTTTTTCCTCCAACAACTGCTGTAATCTCTTTTCTTGATTATCTTCTCGTTCTTCTTGTTTCTTTTGCTGTTTTTGTATTACTGCCATCAAATCTGCTAAGCTGTAGTTTGATTTGCTGCTTCTGGTTTCATTTTTTTTCTCGTCACACTCTCTGACTTCAATTTGTTACGCCTCTGGTCGTTTGTTAATTTCCCGTATACTTTCTTTCGGATGAAACTTTAGCGACACAAGTCCTTTCTTAAATAAAACTAGTTTATTCTTTCTCAATTCAACTTTGTAATACACTTAATTTCCAGTCACTTTAAGCACTATAATTCACAACGAACGACTCACGTGCTTGACTCAATTGTCCGTCTCTATCTCTGTCTGCAATTCAATTCCGATTAATTAGTCTCACGTTAACCGGCGCACTTATATACAGGAATAGAGGGCGCCTAGCACATACTGGATTATTCGTGATGTCCCCTGATCCTTCGAGAATATCATGACTGTTACCAGGGTCACGTGACTACCGCTGTCGTAGCAATATAAACCCTTAATAAGTCCTTTCTTAAATAAAACTAGTTTATTCTTTCTCAATACAAATTTACAATACACATAATTTCCACAGTCACTTTAACTTAAACACACGCTATAATTCACAACGATTTACACACTTTACTCACGGCTTGACTCGATTATCTGTCTCTATATCTCTCTATCTGCAATTGTTATCTCCGCTTTATTTGCCGGGCTTATATACTAAAATAGAGGGCGCCTTGTAAAGATTAGAGTTGCCAGGAACAGTCATGATCCTTCTAGAAACTCCAGCGTGCATGCTTCCAGCGTCACGTGACTTCCGCTGTCGTAACAATAGTTTTAAATTCGACACACGTAAAACAGAAACTTGTACAAATACACAGACGTATTTTATTTATTTTAAAGAATTAAATTTCTTTTATTTTTTTCCACAACACACCCATTTTTTTTCTTGATCCTTTTCTTATGTTCGTTTCATGAGATATTAATAATATCAGAATCTCCCGTAAGAAACAATTTTAATGAATATGGTTAAGCAAGATAATGTTCAAAAATTGGAAAGATTCGCATTATGACTGAACTAGTAACACTGTGTGAAGGGAGGGGGGTACATACAAGTGTACATATTTAGACGAATTAGATATAACTAAACTAGGGATGCACGGGTACCCGGCCAGAAATTCGGCCCCGGCCGAGTATTGGACTACCCGGTAATACTCACCTCCGGTCGAGTGTCG
>NW_013665715.1:1014213-1018210 GCF_000517525.1 Limulus polyphemus
CCTAATCTTTGTGGCAACTAACGCGGTACTGAAAGTTACAGTCAATAATTGTTTTAGTTAAAAAAAAAAAAACGTGCTCCGAGCAATCAAAACTAACCGCCCGCTGAAAGTCGGGGATTCAGAGAACAATAGGGGTTAATAACAGGCATGGCTTAAGAAGTGAATTTCTGGGGAAGGTGGGGTTAGGGTTTGAGAAGTTGGGGCTAGGCATTGAAAGTTGAAAGTTAAATGTAATAAACGTCAATTCTCTTTTTGTTTCAAATTTTTGTGTATGTTGTTTTTTGTTGAAAGTTTTTTTTGGGGGGGGGCGATGGAAAAATCTAGTCCCGATTGAATGGGGGACTGGACCCGGTATTCGGCCAAATTTTACTACCCGTGCATCCCTAGATATAACCGAAATGAAATCTGTTGAATTTGCTCATTCCTGTTACCATTGTATAGAATGTCTCTTATGCATGTACATGTTAAAACACCAGCAGAAAATGTTTCCAAATTGAGTCAAGCCCGTCTACTAACATTATGATGCATGACGTTTGAGAATCAAGTTTTTGATTCTTATATTTTTGATTCATATCATTTACAAAAAATGTTTTTTATATATATTTTTTACTGCTAATGAAAGCTGATGAAATAAACTGTGAGCCTTGAATTATACAATTTCCGATCTTATTAACTATAGCTACTGTTGTTTTATTTCTACTTAAAATTTTGCTTGTGACAAAAGCAAAGATTACATACCAACAGTGACGTGCACAAAGGAGTGACTGAGTGGGCTCAAGCCTTGTCTTTTTGCTCTTATATCCCAAAAGTACCTTTTTTGTCAGTCATACAAATTTTCCATGACTACCATAGAAAAGTTTGCCCCTGAAGAAGAAAGGTCCACCGTTCGAAAGCGTTCGGGTTATAGGGTTTTTATTCATTACTATAGAAAATGATATGTTTGCTTCTTATGGTTTTTTACCCTATGTGTACCAGAAGCAGCTTACACTCCCCACAGTCTCCCATATTCCCCCTCCCTCCCAAAAAAAGGTCTTACCGTACGATGTTTGAAAATGCCTTTTTTATTAATGAGCCCCAGCTTTTTTAATGTCTTCTGCACGTTACTGCATACTAACTAGTGTCAGCAATAAACAGTCAATACTCTTACGAGAGAAATGATATTTTGTTTTCGTTTATTACTGCAGTCCAGGATTATTATTTTCTGTGTATTTCTGGATCTTCTCAGAGAGCTTGGTAAGATAAGATGTTGAGATTAATTACGGACAAAATAACCAGTTTTTATTAGAGTTTAGGCTTTGTGCACTCTAAGGTGCCCCCATCTCCTTGGTTCAGCTGTAAGTCTTAGGGCATATAACGCTAAATATCGGGTTCGATACTCGCGGTGAACACAGCACGGATAGTCCATTAAGAAAACTTGCGCTTAAAAACAAAAAAACACTCCAGGGTAAGGTGATGGGGTAAGAGCATTTATACCGTACTAGGAGTCTTCTTTTTATATATATCGAACTAGGAGCCCTCCTTGTTTCGTACATTAGTTTACGAGTTATCATATCTTATAACAATGTCGAGTACTTCATAATTATTGAACAGATCGAAGTAGTCAAGCAGGTATAATGAGATAATTGAGTAAGACTTAACAAGTACCTTAGGAGCAAATACTGGAATCCTAAATTCAATTTGAGCTTCAGATTTTAAGTAGCACCAAGGTAAAACAAGTTTTTGTTATATTTCTAAGATCTCAATTTGTTATCCAGATTTGTTTATTGTTAAACACGAATCTGTACAATGAGCTATCTGAGTGTACCAAAAATATAGATCGAGAACCGAATTTTAGCATCAACGATTAGCACTGAACCACCGGCGAGACTCTTGGTTTGGGACCCTTTTCGTATTTCGCGAAAATAATGCAGCATAACTTTGCTTTCACCTCACATACACCTGCGGTTTTAAATACATTAAAAAGTTATAACGCTTTCAGTATGGAGGTGTCATCTTTAAACTGTATACAAGTTTGAGTTTAAATATATAGTCATAGACGACGTCTATACATCGCTTTAATGGCTTTAGTTCTGTTGAACAGAAGAAGAAGATGTTAGATACATAAAAATAATGCATTTTGGATTTTAAAAAAAGTTGTATTTGTCCAAAAGGTATCATATATGTATTTTCGTTTTACTTACTCATCTTCGTTACTGATTATTAATTTCCGAGGGCATTTAGGCATTATCGTCCTCTCAGATCTGGAATATTTCAATGTCTTTTTTATGCCTTTTCTCTGAATAGTTTAGTTTTGTTTTGAAGGTGCACCCTTTATATCCCCATTAAAACCTCTTCCGCTCACTTATTCCTTTGTTTGTCTTTTTGAATTTTGTTTATTCTCTTTTGCTATTTTATTTTAATATTAGATTTTACCTGTGCTTTTGGCTTTAATTTATTAAGTAACATGGATCATCTCATAAAAGATTACATCAATGTTAATTAACTTGTTGTTAAGCGCAAAGCTACCCAGTTGGTTATCTGTGTTGTGCCCACCACGAGTATCAAAAGCCGGTTTTTAGCAGCGTGAATCCGCAGACTAACCGATGAGCCACTGGGGGCGTTTAGTTTAGTATTTTGTCTGTATGTTTAATCAAAGGTAATTTTACATTTGGCCTATCAATTTAGTAAGATCAAAACACTCAAAAAAATTCTGAAAAATTAATAACCTTTTTAGCCCTCAAACAAGGGTTCAGCTAGGGTTCAAAAATATAACCTATAGAAAAAATCTAAGTTTTTAAAAATAGCACCGTAAAATGACAGACTGCAGAAAGAACATTTTGTTTTGTATTTTTCTGAAACTTTGCCTATAGTAATCGTGTTAGGAGAAAGTTAATTCACGCGCCATTAACCAGCCATCTGCTTTGTATACGTTTCCACTAAACGTACATCGGCGAAATGTTTACGTGCGTATGTTGCCTTAGTTATGTAGGATTACGTAACATGTTATTTTGTTTTATTTAAAACTAAGAGATTCTCTGCAAGAAGTCTCCACATTCCCAATAAATTATTTCTCAGATTTTGCTTTCAACACTTTCACCTAGTTTTTTAGAGAATTGTACGAAAAAATATATATAAAATAATAATCCATCTCTTATCTTGTGCATATCAATATTTCAATATAAAGTATATGTATTATTGTGTTGATTACTGCCGGGGAACGCAAATGTTCTATTTGGTCCCGCCCTGCACACCTCTGATGTCATCGTGTATATTTATTATTTTTGTATTAACTTCCTCTATTTACATCAGTTTTCCTGTTAATTTTGGTATTAAATTTTTGAATAACACTAATACATCTTTCTTACGTGTTTCTGTTTCATCGTTCGTAGTTCGTTCATATACCTTGTTTCTACACAAATTAACATCGAGTATTTTCCAGGAATGTTTTGTGCTTATTGTAAAGCATAAAGTTACACAATGCTACTTCTGCTGTGTCCACCATGTTTATTGAAGCTCGGTTTTTAGCAATGCGAGCTTCCAGACTTACCGTTGATTGGCTTCCAGAACAAAGAGAAACGATAACGACAATCTTTCAAACTAAGTAGTTTCTCATAATATAGTGTTTTACTAAATATCCAACACTAAGTACTTTCCCATCAATAGTGTTTTACTAACTGTTCAATAATAAATAGTTTCCCATCATACAGAGATTTCATAAATGTTTAATACTAAGTAGTTTCCTCTCAGATGGGTTTTACTAAAAGTAAAATACTAAGTAGTTTCCAATCATATAGTGTTTTACTAAACATTCATCAATAAGTAGTCAGTTATCCATCACACAATGTTTTACTAAATGTTCAGTATTAAGTATTTTCCCATCACATATTGTTTACTAAAAGTTCAATACTAAGTAGTTTCATATCATACACTGTTTTACGAAATATTCAATACAAAGTAGTATCCAATCGTACAGTGCTTTACTAAATGTTCAATACTTAATAGTTTCCCATCCTATAGT
>NW_013665715.1:1019164-1030566 GCF_000517525.1 Limulus polyphemus
ATGTACTTCGAATCGTATGATATTTTACTAAATATTCAATACTAAGTAGTTTCCTAACAATAGTAATTTACTAAATCTTCAATACTAAGTAGTTTCGGATCATATAGTATTTTTCTAAATGTTCATTACCAAGTAGTTTCCCATTATACGACGATTTAATAAACGTTCAATATTGGGTAGTTTCCCATCATAAAATATTTTACTAAATGTTCAATACTAAGTAGTTTCCTATCAATAGTGTTTTACAAAATGTTCAATGCTAAATAGTTCCCCCATCATATAATCTTTTACTCAATGTTCAATATGAAGTAGTTTCCGTTCATATAGTATTTTACTAAATGTTCTATACTAAGTAGTTTCTCTTCACTTATAATTGTACTAAATGTTCAATACTAAGTAGTTTCCAATCGCTCAGCCTTTTACAAAATGTTCTATACTAAGTAGTTTCTCATCACTTATAATTTTACTAAATACTCTATACTAAGTAGTTTCTCATCACTTATAATTTTACTAAATATTCTATACTAAGTAGTTTCTCATCACTTATAATCTTACTAAATGTTCAATACTAAGTAGTTTCCAAACCTATAATGTTTTACTAAATGTTCAGTACTAAGTAGTTTCCAATCCTATAGTGTTTTACTAAATGTTCACTATTATGTTGTTTCCCATGATATAGTGTTCTGGTAAATCGTCAATACTAAGTAATTACCCATCACACAGTGTTTTATTAAATGTTCAGTAGTAAGCAGTTTACTATCAATAGTGTATTGCTTAATGTTCAATACTAAGTAGTTTCCTATCAATAGTGTATTGCTAAATGCTCAATACTAAGTAGTTTCCCATCACACAGTGTTTTATTAAATGTTCAGTAGTAAGCAGTTTACTATCAATAGTGTATTGCTTAATGTTCAATACTAAGTAGTTTCCTATCAATAGTGTTTTCCTAAATGTTCAATACTAAATAGTTTCCCATCATATAGTCTTTTACAAAATGTTCAGTACCAAGAAGTTCCCATCGTTCAGTGTTTTACTAAATGTCCAATACTAAGTACTATCCCATCTACACTCTATTACTAAATGTTCAATGCTAAGTAGTTCCCATTATATAGTGTTTTACTAAATGTTCAATACTAAGTAGTTCCTATCAACACCGTTTTACTAAATGTTCATTACGAAGTAGATTTCCATTATACGGTGATTTAATAAGCGTTCAACATTAAGTAATTTGCCATCATAAAGTGCTCTACTATATGTTCAATACTAAGTAGTTTCCTATCAATAGTGTTTTACAAAACGTTCAATACTAAGTAGTTTCTCATCACTTATAATTTTACTAAATGTTCTATACTAAGTAGTTTCTCATCACTTATAATTTTACTTAATATTCTATACTAAGTAGTTTCTCATCACTTATAATCTTACTAAATGTTCAATACTAAGTAGTTCCCATCAACACCGTTTTGCTAAGTGTTTATTACGAAGTAGATTTCCATTATACGGGGATTTAATAAACGTTCAATACTAAGTAATTTTTCATCATAAAGTGTTTTACTAAATGTTCAATATTAAGTAGTTTCCCATCATATAGTGCTCTACTATATGTTCAATACTAAGTAGTTTTTTATGACATAGTTTTACTAAAGATTCAATACTAAGTAATTTCCCATCATACAGTGTTTTACTAAATGTACAATGCTAAGTAGTTTCCAATCCTACAGTGTTCTACTATGTGTTCAATACTAAGTAGTTTCCTATCAATAGTGTTTTACAAAACGTTCAATACTAAGTAGCTTCCCATCATAAACTGTTTAACTAAATGTTCAATACTAAGTAGTTCCCATTATACAGTGTTCTACTATGTGTTCAATACTAAGTAGTTTCCTATCAATAGTGTTTTACAAAACGTTCAATACTAAGTAGCTTCCCATCATAAACTGTTTAACTAAATGTTCAATACTAAGTAGTTCCCATTATAAAGTGTTTTACTGTATGTACAATACTAAGTAGTTTTCTATGACATAGTTTTACTAAATGTACAATGCTAAGTAGTTTCACATCATATAGTTTACTACTATATGTTCAATACTAAATAGTTTCCTCTCACATAATTTTATTAAATGTCCAATAATAAGAAGTTCCCATCGTACAGTGTTTTATTAAATGTTCAATACTAAGTAGTTCCGGCCAATACTGTTTTACTAAATGTTCATTACCAAGTATTTTCCCATTATTCAGTGGTTTAATAAACGTTCAATAGTTTGCCATCATAAAGTGTTTTCAATCACATAATGTTTTACTGAACGTTCTATAACCGCTTGGGTCCAGAAGAGAAAGAATTTCGCTTGAGGTACAAGAAAGGAAGTTGTCTGTATACTTGTTATAGATAATGCTTCTCAGCAACATACCGTATTTCCATTTAGTGAATTGTTTATTTTGTAAATTTTAAACTGTGCCATGTTTTACTCCAAAATAAAAATTGATAATTTATTCTTTATAAATTATTTATTACAAGTTGTCATGAAAGAAGCTACTGTTGTGTTATTTTGATCGATGTAATGTCAGGATTTTTGTCAAACGATAACGCTAGCTTAAGAGAGGACGCTATAGATAATTTTAAAAAGGACCAATGGTGTCAGGGAACAGAGATTACGAGGTGACTTTGTTAGCTGGACAAAGAAAGCAGGTTGATGTCTGAAATCCATAGTCTTTTGTTTTTGCATCGGTTTTGCTCTCAGTTTTGCAGAAAGAAGACCTTTTAAAGCTAGTTCAGCTTCTTAGTGTTGAAGTAAATTATCTTACAAACCCCCACCCAGTGGCTCCGCGTTAAATGTGAAGGTTTGTTAACGCTAAAAACCGTGTTTCGATATTCGTGGCGGGCACAGCACAAATAGCTCCATTATGTAGCTTTGTGCTTAACAACAACATAAACAAGCACACACAAATTCATCTTACGAGAAGAAAAACTTCAATACTGGTTATCAGTGCTTTTATGTTGTAATAAATAAAGATTTTGTTCATTGTAGTTAAAGTAGTCAGATCCAGATTCATCTATTTTCACTACTTTCACGCTAATTCCGAAAACTCATTCGATTTCTCTCACTCAGGAAGTTTACTTAAATCACTGAGCTGAACCTGCAATTATTCGCAAGTATTTTTATCAGAGAAACTTTTCGGTAAATCAGTTTGATCTGAAAATTCCACATGCCCAGAGCGCTATAACAACTATACGAGATATTTATCTTACCTCAAATATATATAAACATCTTGGAGCTACAGCATATACAGCTATGCCTCACGAAATTCAGATGTCGCCTGACATATCCAGCAACTCCTTACATGACTGCACTAACCTCTGTTGGTATAGCATTTAAAATACCATTTCTACTTTCTTGAACGGTAAGTTAATTAGCAGATTACTATGACAAGGTATTTTAGAAAGCATAGAATGTCAAGTTTGAGATTATTTCCCGGATAAGTGGGTGGAAGAATGAATAAAGAACTAACAATCTTGTTATACACCTGAGAGAACATATCTTTATAACATAATTAACGTGATTGGTGTCTTCTTTTGGAATAACTCATCAGAAAGAGGTTGCAAGATACAATTTCAAGGAGAAGGTCTGAGCATGATAAAGATGTGGAACATTTTACTTAGCTGTCCTACCAAGAAGTCCCTCAACATACATGAATTCACTGTTGTGTGATATTTACTGCTATTCGTTATAAAGATATGTGCATCAGACTGAAACAAGATACAGGTACTATTTTGAGTAAGCTGTTAAAATTGTTATGAAGTTAAAAATAATCGAAATCATCTGCTTAATATCGTAGTATCATTTTAACAGTTGATATTTGATTGCATTTTCCAAATACGTTCACATTGTGCAATTGCTCAAGGAAATTAACTTTAAGTTTAAAAGTGTTATGTGCCTGGACATTGACTAATACAATCAGTATTATTAAACTGGAGGATACTAATCATTTAAAATAAAAGGTGGGTTTCATTCTTTGGGTAAAAAAAAAATGTTAATTACAAAGAGGAGTCCTTACTAATACATTTAAAATACTTCACTGCAGATCTTTATAAAACACAATAACACAAAAGGTGAAATAAAGGTGTTGATTGTAGAATTTCGTTTCATACGTGAATAAGCCCAGTTGGTATTCATATTTCACAATTTTTAAGAATGTTTGTTCATTGAATAGATATATAAAAACAAGAAGAATACCTTGCTGCATTCTGAACTACAACTATTATCACTGGGTCAGATATTATCTGCAAAAATGAAGAACTGTCCTAAAATTTGAAGTTAAAAAGTAAACTGATGGAGAAATCAGATGATGATAAGAACCTGACTAAGAGAATGTTTATAAGGTCAACTTCATCTTCAGAAATGTTTATGTGCAACGTGAAGTGTGGAAGACTTCAAAACCACAATTTCGACTGTACAGAATAGTGTACACAAGTATTCAGTAATGCATAGGAAACCTTTATTTCAAGACTGCGTTGCGTTAACCTACCCTACAGCAGAAGATCATGTAGATCTAAATACAGATTCCAGTGGTTTTAAACAAAGACAGTGTGATCACAATTATATAAGCACAGAATAAGTTAAATGGTCTTCTTCGGTAAATTGACAAGTTTACGAGAAAGATGAAGACTTCACGACTTGCAATGAAATGATGTCGTTTACTCAGGTGTAAATCATTTCTACTGCTAGTTTGCCATTGCAATTGATCATGTAGCATTGAGATGGTTAATTTGTTTCAAGATTTTTGGAGGCTAGATAGCTGCAACAACTCCACAAGTCGGACTTTAATATTGTGCATTTTTCTGAAATGGTGAAGCTTGTCACTTAATCCCTGCAAGCTCCTGGTGGGTCAGCGGTAAGTTACAGACTTACAGCGCTAAAATTCGGGGTTAGACTCCCTACGATAGACACGGCAAATAGCCCAATGTGGCTTTGCTCTAAAAAACAAACAAACAAACAAACCCTGCAGTGAAGATGGTTGTATGTATTATAATAGGAAGGACAGGATCGGCTAAGAGTTAAGTAAAAACTACTTGTGTAATTATGCATCTTTGCAAGCACGATTATTTATTTTATATGTAGTATACGTGTTATCTTGTGCTTTTAAACAGATAAGCATAACATCAAAGAAGAGTAAGCAGTACTCGCTATTTTGCATACAAAGTGGATATCTGTGATCACACAGAGTGTAGCTTTCTTTCATCTTACGTATGTGTTTTTTTTCTTGCTTGGTTGAGCAGAAAGGAAAAACATTAATGAAGAGTAGTAAGTTCTACTCCAGTATAAGTAGACAGAAACTGCATGCAAAATGCTTAATGAAAACGTAAATTAAGAAACATATATTACAAGAGATGTATAATAAGTATTATATGTAGTAAAAAACCATGAGTATATTAAACATAGAAATTTATTATACAATACTTACCGTTTTAACATACAAATCCAAGGGTTAATCGCACTTTATAAGAATGATATGTGGCTACTATTATATGTAGTAAAAAACCATGAGTATATTAAACATAGAAATTTATTATACAGTACTTACCGTTTTAACATACAAATCCAAGGGTTAATCGCACTTTATAAGAATGATATGTGGCTACTATTTTCGAGGCTAAACATTCATATAGCGAGATGGTTAAACGACGCGGAACTAAATGACATGGCATTTCGAAGGAGTGAGTCTTCATTGTTTTCCATAAAAGCGCAAAACTTATAGAGCAGAGCGTTTAGAATAACAACAGTCTTTGATCTACACCCAAGCTAACGAGGAACAACGATCTCATTTGTACAGTGAAAGCTATGGTTATGAAAGAGAGCTCAATACTGCTATAAAGCTGGGTATATCTCCTGGTATCGTCAACAAGATAATATACACACATACATATTTGAAGTTGGAGAAGCTTTCTGTTACACTTCGCGATCAATGGCTATTTTCAGAAATATAGCCAATAAGACAAGAATCTCGTTCTACCGTATAACCGTGGAGTTCCTAGATATAAATTTAATTAGGAACTTTTATGCCTTTGGTAAACTTAAAGATGATCTTGAAAGCCGACGTCTATGTCCAGTGGAGGATCTGTGAATAGTTGACGAGATTAAGACTAATCTCACCGTCATTCCCAGAAGCCTCTTGCAACAAAAAATATGATGCTGAGTAATAATGATCATTAGACCGAGCACAACTGACGATAGAAGAAATAGATCCAAGGGCAGCACGAGACCTGTAACAGCGCTCTTATAAAGTACGATTAATCCTTGTATATGCATGCAGCTTCATATCTATTAATTATGGAAAACACTTTCGTATATGACTTAACATTGCATCGTTAATAGCTACGTATTGTTTTCAAATTCTGATACTTTTATAATTTGTACTGGTCTAAAACAACACGCTGCTACAACCAGGATTCAACAAAAAACAACAACAATTTATTAAACTGTAACAACACTTGGAATAAAATTTAGTGCTTACCAAAAACACAGTTAATAAGTACATGTCTGGCCAGGACTTGATACTAATGTTAATGAACAATAAAACATAAATATCAGTATTAATTATTTCAAATAATGGAATCCAGAAAAGAGAGACAGAACAAGAAAAAATGTAATTCCAAAAATAAAAAACAACAACAACGCAACATTCCAAAATCACACCTCTATATTAATATCAATATTGAGCGATAAACTGGAATAATTCACTAACTATCTCGTGACTCAGGTTATGAAGCTTATGGCAGGGTATTTATTCACTTCGTTAGGGCACGAGAGTATATCTCATGTGATCATAAATTTACATGCTGTTTTCCTACATTAATAATATTTGTATGTCACCGCTATGGAAGCTGTTGTCAGTTTCACAATACATACATATTTACTCAAAATAAACGTAATCAGCTAGATGGTGAGTTAGAATTTTAATGTAACTAAATATTCATAAATAAACTAAGTGGTAGAAGGAATGATACACGAACGATAAACAAAACCATAAAAAAATAGCATTTGCAACCTTAGAAAAACGAAATTATGACATTAATCACTTTGAATAAAATATCCCAATTTTCGTATCCTTACTTTTAACCCCTCTTTATACTGACTTCATAAATCCTTTATAGTTTAAGTACAGATACGTTACGAAAACAACACAATTCATGTTTTTGAATCTTCAGCTTGATCTTCTATAGCTTCTGGCTCTGGTTTGGCTTACCGGAAGTTTAACACTTTGAAGACCAGCTAACTATGATAATTAACTCTGCGATGTGGTCACAATTTCTTTTAGGGAGGATGCAGAGGTAAGTCATCAGCAGGATCCGTTGAAGAATGAGAAATGGACACATCATCAGAAGTCATTTGTCTTGTGGAGGAACGACCTCCAAGTCTTCTTTAGTCGACATTTTCGTTTTGCTGCAACTGCTTTGGATGATTACCATTTTCTTCGGTGTCGAGAGAATTTTCACTAAGGAAATATATATATATATTTTAGTATTAGAAATATGAAATCATCCTATAACTGCACGTGATCTCGGATCTTTTAATTCATGCATTAATGGAGTAACACACTTCGTATCTTCAAAAGGTCCATTCCATTTCGGAGTAATTTGTTTAGTAAAATTATTTACTACAGAAGATAAAATATATTATATTAATAATACTAACTCACCTACTTTAAATATATCTGGAAGTTTCTTAGGGTTGTAGGCTTGTCGCTGCCGCTTCTGAGCCTTTTCATCATTGGATATTGCCTTCTGTATGACATCTTGTCATTCTTCTATTTGTTTATCTACGGTTTGAGGTACTGTTGAGTATTTGGACAGTCGGTCCCAGATGGAGTTTGGCTGGCGTGTAACCTGTAGACTCATGAATAGACATTTTAATGGCTAAAAAATATGTAGATAAATGATTATCCTAAGTTTGACGATTTTTTTCAATATAAGCAGGCATGATTCTACCTATATTTCTATTTACTCTTTCAGTAATGTTAGACTGAGGATGATATGAAGTTGTAAAGCTTTACAAGTTTCATCCATCAAATGAGACACACATTGTGAACCATTATCGGATATCGGATACAAGAGTCTTTGGAATACCATATTTAGTTTTTACACAAATATTCATTAATACGTTTTCTCATAATCACTTTCGCCATTATTTGTTTGGTAGGATATAATTCATCCCATTTACTGAAATAATCTGTTACAACCAGCAAAAAACTATCCCCTATACTAGATTTAGGATAAGGTGCCATGATATATACTCCTATTACCTCACCACGTTCCATAAGTTTAGTGTTTTGCATAAATCCAGCTGGCCGGTCCTGACCAAGTTTAGTGGTTTGACAAGCATGGCATAAAAACAAATAATTTTAATGTATTTTCTCATACCAAGCCAATAACCACGTCTGGATACTTGGTCTATTGATTTTCGAACACCTACATAACCAGCAGTAGGATGATTATACAATTCGATTAACATCACCAGTCTCAATGTTTTGGGACTGACTGGTCTGAATTCATCATTGCTAGCAACCCTTTTTGTGTAATAAAGAACATTATCATTCAAGACAGTGTTTGGATTTACTTAGTCTTTGGGAAAGTGTCATTCTCATACAGTTAATGGATTGTGAAAAGCATGCTGGGAGCAATTGTGTGTTTTGGACATGACAGCTTTACGGCGGTGCCTTTCGCAATGGAAACTACGCTGCAAGGCTATTGTCAAGTTACATGATAGTCACACAGATCATTGATAAAGGTGACGAAAGATAATGTATCGATGTGATGAGGCTTCAAAATATTTTTGATATTGCGTGCTCAACCTTTGTATATAGTATAATATTCAGAAAAATGCAGTACTTTTTTCCAAAGATCAAATTATTACACCATTAGAATCATTTTAATGAGAATCATAACAGAATAATATGTTATTTGATTGAGTATCGTATCATCAAAGAACAAAAGGTATGCATTTTTACATTTTCTCAGAGGTGAATACAGATTACTTCATGTTTTGTAATATGACCCATCCTATGTGAAAATTAAACATTGATTCATGGCAGGGTATTGATTCATACTTAAGGCAAATTTCCTGTTAGACACAGAAGTTGATGAATGAATGAAGAGAAATAACGCCCACAACAGTAACGGAGTATTATGGACACCCATCTCACCTAGCCGACCTTGCTCCTCCCGGAACTAGCGACACCTGTGTACATGATGTTTCAAAATCACATTCTATTGTTGTCTCTTTTTAATCTATAGAATCACACTGAGGATACGTTTGTTGCGTTGCTTCCCATCCAGTCGTGTGTTTTTTTCTAACATGCTCTGAAAACGGAACTACATACCATCTTCTTTAGAAATTAGCAAATGCTTTTTTTTCACTCTTACTTTTGTGACTTTCAGCCATCTAGACCACTAGGGGATGGTTAAGGTCATGTCTATGCTGACGTAACTCACGAGAGGTCATAATGAGTCATGAGCACGTGCAGTCTGACCTCCCCTCTCGAGATTGTTTAGCACCACATAAAATAAAATCGACAGTCACCTCGGCAATGAAACCTGCAAATATAGTGATTTCAGAAACCTATAGTCTACTCATTAAACTTGAGGCCTTTTTTTTTAAATGCTATAATTAAAATTCCCCTGTTTATGTAGTAAACAATAAACTCATTTTCTTCGCTGTCCTACATTAGCTAATGTTTCTGTTCATTCTTACAGCTTCAAAGTTTATCTGTGTTTTGTGTACTTTTTATGAGACGATAGCTCACTTGTGTATGTATCTCTGACTGCTGCTGTAAGAAATCTGTAGTGAGACATATGTCGTGTTAGATTTAACTTTTAATGACTAAGTCATATTAGACGTATCTTAGAGTAAACGTGATGTTTCTTTGTTTGAAATTGGTGTATTAACATGCATTAACCTGAATTTACATAGTTTAGTGGCTTATCCATTCTAGGTTCCAAGATTTCACAGATGTATTGTAGTATTTGTTAAATTCTCAGCGCGCCAAGCTCGTGTTTATCTGCCCCCGTTCAAAAGCCAGAAAGATATCCGACACAATCATGATCTTCAGTCCTCCCGCGCAAAAGTTTTCTTCCCGGAATCAGGCGCACGAATTCGTGAGCTTACCACGATTCTTCGCAAATTACACTCGGCAACACTGACGCATTCACGGCCGAGTAGACAATGAATGGGTGCTTATCTGCAGGATTCCACTGTTCTTCCTTTAACATGATTTTAAAATACGACGTAGCTTTAGGCACGCTTCAAACATTTGCTATAATATGTCTGCTAAACGCAAAGAGTTCTTACGTTACCTTTGAAATTAGTGTAAACGACCTTAACAAAAATACATTATGCAATATAAAATTATAAAAGATACACAGAATAAAATGTGGTAGTCCATTTACTAATATTAGTATAAAAAATTATGAACTTAAGTATTTCTTTTGATTAATTAGGATATGTTTAATATTTTGGACAAATCCACATTGAGAATGTAATCAAATTGTCTTCATCAACACGTAGGAAGCTAAAAATACACACTTTTGAATACATTATTTCTTTGTCTGAGCAAAATTCATACCAAGTTCAATGTATAGACCAAAATAAAACTTTAGGTTTAAATATTAAACAAAACTACTATCAACTAAGCCATGCAAGATGAACCAATATATTTCATTATTCCCTGTGACGCCCCCCAGTGGCACAGCGGTATGTCTGTGGACTTACAACGCTAGAAACCGGGTTTCGATACCCGTGGTGGGCAGAGCACAGATAGCCCTTGTGTAGCTTTGTGCATAATTAAAAACAAAAACTTCCCTGTGATATTGCAGTGTCCTCTAAACTTTAATTTTTTTCATAGAAGGCACTAAAGGTAGGTATGTTATAACATTTTAATATCCTAATTTAAATAAATAATGAGATAGAAACTCAAAGTTACCCAACAGCATTTGTTTCTGATGTGCATTGAAATATATCTCTTAGGATGAAAGTAATCTTTATCGTATATGGTTTTGTCAGTATTGATTAAGAAGTTAAAACTTAATTAATATGTTAAATAATTAAATAACCGTCTTATTTAACGCAATATTATCACAGATTTGTAAAAGCAATTCAGTTTAAAATCCCTATTGTCGCAACCTCTTCAATTACCTTCTGCGTATCTTTGTATTGTTACGACAGCGGAAGTCAAGTGACGCTGGTAAAACGTCATGAGTTTCTAGAAGGATCATGAAGACCCGAGTGTTTGCCAGACGTCCTCTATTTTAGTATATAAGCCCGGCAAATGATTGTAGATATAGATACAGATAATTGAGTCAAGCGAGCTGTAGGCACCATAACTAAAGTGCGTGAATCGTTGTGAATTAT